>NW_013666262.1:97083-108041 GCF_000517525.1 Limulus polyphemus
AATTTTAGTACTATACATTATTCAATATCTTAATTTAAAACTAAATATAAAAACACAGTTAAACATCGATTTTTTTTGTGTCAGGTGGTACGCTGAATGCAGCACTGGTTCAAATTATATGTTTGTGATGTCAAAATACTAAGTATATAGTTGCATATGAATTAGGAACTCAAATTACCAATATTGACAAGTTAGAATATAAAATGAGAACCTCTTATCTTTTCTATTTGCTAAGATATCGCTCATGTACTGAATCAAACACCATGACCCCCCACCCACCTTGGTCCCTTATATACACTTACTTCAATATATACGTTTGTTTTCATTTTCTGAAGTCACAGCACTTTTGCACATTTTGGATGTCAAAAACACAAAAATATCTTTCTCATGAGTATTATAACTTCCAAAGAATGAAAAATCAATTTCATAACAAGTATATCCTAGTTGCAAGTGTCCTTAGCATTACAGTTATAAAAAACAAATATCTGAAATCTAGCGCATACACACAGTGTTAGTGTGTCTAGAAAAAAACCCAAGGCAAGAAAATTTACCATGGCAATGTTTAATTGAAATTCATATTATTTTATTAATTTAAACACAGTTATTGGCTGAGTAATTAACAGACTAATAAAAAACAATGACATCTAATATTGTTTTGATACTACTGGCTATTTTTTTATTAATTTCTGAACAAAAAATGGAGAGTGTTTGCCCCCCCCCCCTAGATCTGTGCCTAGTTATACAATATTAAATAATATAATTGTTAATTTCTGAAAGACAACATGTGGGGGTTTGCCCCTTGGACCTCTTCATTAAAAATAAACCTACTTAAACAACATTAAAGAATACAATATTTAATTTTTGGAATGAAAATGGATGGAGGTCTAGACTCCCTGGGCCCCTCTCTTAAATCTCTACTTACTTATACAGTCTTAATGAATATTTATGCAGTTATAAATCAGAAACATGTAAAAAACAGTAAATCTACACTATTTAGTAGTAAGTAGTCAGAATTGGTGGTTGGTGTTACCAACCAGTTGCCTTCCCTTTAGTTAGCAGTGCAAAATTAGTGACAATGGCAGATAGCCTTAGTAACTAAGCAATAATAATGAGAGGAATAGTAAATTTAGAGGCAACAGGAATCAAAACCATCAAATTATGAAGTACCCCCCCCCAAAAAAAAAACATTAGGTAGGTTAACATTTTCCTAAATTGAAAATGTATTTCCAATAATACTTACCTCCTCTCACACGTATAGCTATTACTTGATGCCAGGATTTCTTCCTTTACCCATCTCAGCATTGGTCTAATGTTTTCCCGCTTGCTCCAGTCTTTTATACCCCACTCAATTGCCCTTGGCGATATTTATTTTGTGATACTCTCCACCTATGTCAATGCATTCTCTATCCTGGTATCGTATATAAGCACCTCATTCAGACAATGTTATCACTTTTTTGAAACTGATTCCATTGCAGTCACTAACACTCCCTCTTAGTGGGGAGGAAGGGTGGGAGCAGAGGTAAGCATTATTGAAAATACCTAATGCCTCTGGAATGCCTACAAACATCAAGGGATGCAGAAAGGGAGCCTCACATATCTCATAGATGGTGGCAGCAGGTAGATGAACACCCTCCAACAAGGCATCTCTACCCAATAAGTCCCAACAACATACCAGCCAGGAAACAAAAAAAAGAGCAGAAGCTGATAACTGTACCAAGGTAGATGTCAGCAAAGATTCCAAATCATCATCAAATTGATGTGGGGATATCTGAGAGGCTTCTGGTAAAATTTTGAGGGAAAATATATCTCAAAACTGTAGTGAGGGTCAGCCGAATCCTAGAAAATTGTGATCTGTGTTCCATTCTGGAAACCCACATTTCCAAAAGTGGATCAAGTCTTTGGGTATCTAAATATAAATCCTCCTGGCAGTGATAAGCCAAAACATGTTGTTCTGACAAACATGGCAAACAAGGCATAGCTATCCCTTCATGTGACTGAGCAGTAAACCTCCCTACATGAACATCAATATCAGGTGATGTAGGAAAACTAAGTATTCACCCTCAGATCTCTCTGCCCTCAAGGAAAGTATAGACTCAAAAGCAACTGGGGAAAGCCCCAGAACCTCACACACCTGATTGACTTACTGAATAAAAGGAGCAGGAAGTGGTTGATCCAAACTGGCCTCATGAGAAGTCAACCTAGTAAATGAAGGTGCCTCTGGAGAAACACACCCAGATCGAACAGATGTCTCCATCTCACAACAAATCAGGTCACAGACAGCCTCAACTGAGAGTGACTTGGTTTCACATGCTTGTAACATCAACACAATTTTAGAGAAGGGGCTAATATAAGTAGATTTTTCCACATTTTAAATTTACTAATCACTTTTACAAGTGAATAGTGTTTTGAAGAAAGTTTAAGCTTTGTGAATAAGTTTTAATGCTGAGGTAACACTTGAATATTTGTTTAACCTTGCATTAGGTATAACAAAATCTAAACACATCAGGTAGTAAAAAAAGGTGCAGAAAAAAAAGGATTGTGTGTGCAACTTAAAGGAATGAAATCAAAATTGGTGGCCAAGCTGGTAGCTACACTGATATCATTGATAAGAATTTTACAGCAAATATTCATTCATTAATTAGCCAGGCTGCATTTTATGTTCAACTTGGGACATGATGATGGGTAAAACAAAATACGCAGCCTAGCAGACTTATACTTTACTGAACCAACCAGACTCTGTAAAATATATGGTAGTAGTTTTCTTCTCTAAAATAGTGTTAATAACTTCCTTTAAAGTAATGCCATGGAAATTAGATTAACAGTTTCTTGTAATCACCTGCACACACTCAGTACAGCTGTATCAAGCATTATTATTTACACTAACTGCTTAACCATCTCTGAGAAGGCATCTTTCACTGCACATGTCAAGAGGTTTTTAGTGATTTACATTCAAAATTGGTTACAGAGCCATCAAACAAAAAATCAGACCACTCTTGCCACACTCACATGTCACGTCCTCTCTTTCAGGATTTGTCAATAGTTCTCCTTTATGTTTAATACTATATTACTTATAACCAATAGAAAGCTATGGTTTCATCTCTCAAATGACATATCATATTATGCGGTTTTCTGTACAGAGGATTGTGAACTACTCTTTCAGTACAAGCTACGTTCCCACAGGAAACATATCAAATAGGTTGGATGAAAAATTGTGATAGTTATGGTACATTGTCTGCTTTTTTGCATGTTATTCTATGTTCTTTGATGCATTATTTATTGCACTAAAGTAATCCCTGGTGGATATGACCCCTCCCAGTAATGACTTCCTTTTAAATATGACTTTTTTTCTGTGCATGGAACAATTATACATTGATCTGACCTCCCACAAACAACTTCCTGAAAGTGATTTTTGGGTGGAAGGTCAAAAAATGACTTTTCTTCATATCAATAATGTTATTTATAGAGACACATGAATACAGCAATAACAATAATATGAAAATATTTTTACTAGGCACACATGCGGGCAGCTCGGAGTAGCTCATGGGTAATGTAATTCAATAGCGTAACAGGAGCAATCTGTTTCCCAAGTGATTTACAATTAATGGCGAGAGTAGTAATTAGACACAGTCCAAAGAGCAATAAAACAATAAATTTTAAGTATAAACAGATGTATACTGTTATGAGTTTAAAGCTACTTAGGATAAACAAATGCAGTTTCATGTTACAATTTGAAGTCATTTTGGAAAGAAAAAAAAAAAGAAGAGTAGTTGAGATCTATTTAGATTTTTTTATGGTTACGAGGTCAGTCAAATTGACCAGCCTTGTATAGAGTTAGAGCAGAGAAAATAACAGATAAAATGTAAAGTTTTACTGAAAAAAATCCATTTGAAATGTATTAAGGAGATTTTAGAAATTACATAAATGAAAATTGAGATTTTGGAGATGAAGAAAAGTACTTTTAATCTTAACATTAAAATCACTTTGCACTCAAACTAGTAAAAAAAAAAACAAGAACCACAAAAAATACTTGATATATTCACAGAGAAATATTTTTTTTTAGTTTGTTAAAAATACTTCATCATAAAATCTGATTTTTTGTATGTAAAAGACTTGTAATGTTTACTGTAAATCTGTATATTAAAAGTTAGTAGTATCAAAAGTATAATGAGTACAAAGTGGTCACGTGGTTGTTCAATTCAACCGAGCCCGTGTAAAGAGAGTTAAGCTAATATCATATGATGCTGAACACTCTTCAATTATGAGAATTTCATAATATTTAGCAAATTTGTGCTTAAAAGTTGGCACTGAATAATTAATATTAACTGTCCACCCATATGATTACTTTGAAAACTGCTAATCTAGTTTGCTTGGCCTAACCAATAATTATGTATCTGCACGTGCTTTCACCCTATAGTTTTGCTGCTCTAAATCAGCCATCCTTAATTTGAATGATAAAAAACAAAAAATTGTTCACCTTTACTTTTAGGTGAAACTATAATAAAAATTTCACACTGACAGCTCACGTGATTTTTTTTGCATAGGTTTGCACAAAAATTTTGGTCAAAATTGAGTGGTTTTTGTCGAATAACTTTGCACATGTGGCTTAGATCAAAGTTGACACCTAATTGTCGGTTGTAAAGATCTATCATTTTCCCAAATTTAAAAAAACGTCCATGAAAGTTAAGAATGTTTTCCTATCATATAAAGTTTCCATACTTGTGGTACAAAGAAAAAAAAAGGAAGAAATTCAATCAAAATTGGAGATTTTATAGCTTGTATATTTCTTAATGGATTGCCTTGAACTTTGCTATGTGAAGTAAGGTCCAGTAGAGCACATCCACTGAGAATATGTGATAGCTTTGATTACCACAGTCTAAGCTAAAGAAAGTGGAAAATCACTAAACTACCACTTCTGCTAATAATACACAGTGTGTCCTGCAGGTTGTTTTGGTTACATAACACTTGATTTGAGAAATTTTATTCGTCATTTAAGATTTAACATAACTTTTGGTTTTTCTTTTAGTCTTAGCTAAGAGTTTAGGTAACTTACTAAATTAATAAGAGCTCATTTAATAATCTATATATGCTATTATCAGTTCCACATACACTTATTGATCACTTGTCCTAGTGTATTATTGTACTGTTTTGTTTCAGAAGCGAGGAAAAAATGTCATTAAATATTTATTTGCGCAAAATCCTATCTTGTCTCTTTCCTTGTAATTTACCTGTTGCAACTCAAAGGGAAATACACACCAAAACCCAAAGGTTGAGAATCTCCTGCTATTAGTGAACCTAACTTCTCTGCACTGGTGGTTATCTGAGATACAACAGTGTGGAGGAAAGCTGAAATCTTACTTGAACTCTTTATTGATGTGGAAAGGCTTGACCAATTAGCTCTTCTGGATGTTACACATGAAATGATGGATTCATTAGCCTAAGATCAATCCATAGATGCCATAATAAAGGAGGATATGCAAATTAGGATACGATTGCACATTTTAAGGAAGCTGTTGACAATAGACCTGGAACTGATTAAAGTCACAGATAAGTAGTTAAAGGCACCATCCAGAAGTTATGGAATCATCAGATCAAGTAACATAGACACATCACCTCAATCTGATGGTAGTCTAGAAGAACCAAATAAATTAGTTAAACAACTAGTTACATAAAACAGAAATGTAAACAACAAGGTAACAGGTATTTCAACTGCAACTTAAAAGGTCATGTTGCCAGGAAATGCACACAAAAATCTTTAAGGAATAAAAACTCCTCCAAAAGGATGCCACAAAAGGGAACTATAATAAAGAAATAAGGATTGTATTATTTGAAGAAAAAATTACAGAGTTGATGGATTTACAGACTGGAAACCATGCAGTATATTGATCAATACTGGATATACAGCTACAATTATTTGACCTGATTTGGTAATAAAAGGTGGTAAACAGCCCCCAGGAAGAGAGATTGGTGCAAACTGCAAAGATTCATAAGGTTCTAGCAAGAGTTAAGTTGAAAATTACTCTCACTGTGGAAAACTTCTCCAGATAGTATAATGTATGGGTAAGTAATACAAAGGAACACTGCATATTTGGAACTAACTTCATGCAGACACACAGAAATGAGGTTAAACTGGTTTCAAACAGCATTATAGTCTATGATCTGGAACTTCCCATGCACCATACGACCACTACACCACCAGAAATTTGAATTCAAGTAACAAAAAAGATGAGCACACAGGATAATAAACCATCAACCTAGGAGTGGAGTAGAATCCAGAAAAATAGGTGGTCCAGAATAAGGACCATCCCTCATGATTGTATTTCGACTTCATCAGAAGAAAATTAAATGTACCTGAGATTCCTGTCAATACCACTTCCAGAGTATCACCAAGTAAGGAGCCACTAGTGGATTTGCTTGATCATCTAAATGGATAGAACTCCTCCAATGTCAAAAAAAAGCAAAGCCACAAAAATCACAGAAAAGAAAATAAAGAAAACAAGATCTGATGAATGGGCACTTTAGACACACTTTAATTAATGATTTAGTAACTATAGTGTCTATTTATGAAGCATAACTTTTTTTATTGTAAATAGTGTTTGTGCTACTAATTATGTAAGTTTAAATTTGATATATATTATTGTATTATTTTAGTATCAGGATTTTTCAAGGGGTCTTCACAATCCATGGAGATAGTAGTGTTGTGGGCCATGTTTCTAATATTTTAATTTAGATGTTTTGTATTTTTTGCTAGAGGTGGTTTTGGAATGATGTAATGGTCAAATGTGATGCCCAGAAACCTCCCATTTATCTATCAGATCGACTAGATTTGACATGTTTAGAATTTTCATAACATTTGGGGAAAAATTTCTGTCAATAAATAAGTCAGACAGTTAATCAGTTAGTTACTTAGTGCGTTTGTTATATTGTTGTAGAACAATTACTGAATTAGTTAGTGTGTGTTAGCAAGTTTTGAGTTTATGCCTCGAATAATAGAAGAAATTTAAGAAGTAAGTGATTGTTTTGTTTTATTTATGAGTTAACTCTCTCAACACAGGCTCAGTCAATTTGACTGACCTCGTGACCTTTTTGTACTCACTTAAAAGTCTTTATAGTTTTGATACTAAATTTTTAGCACAGATAGACCTCATGTAGCTTTGCGCAAACTTCCAAACAAACAAACTAAATTTTAATATAATATGTATATCTTCACAAAATTTAGCAGTTTCAGTAAACATTGTAAGTCTTTCACATACAAAAAATCATATTTTTAATAAGCTAAAAAAAGATTTGTCTGTGAATATTTTTTTCTATATACTAGTCCATGTGCAAAGTGATTTTCATGTTAAGATTAGAAATACTTCTCTTCATCTTAAAAACCTCAAATTTCATTTGCATAATCTCTAAAACATCCAAAATACATTTTAAATCTTTGTTTTCAATAAAACTTTATATTTTATCTGGTATTTTCTCTACCCTAACTCTATACAAGGCTGGTCAATTTGACTGACTTTGTAACCACCACCACATACACACACACACACAAAATCTAAATTACCCTTTTTTCAATTCTAGAATGATGTCCCACGATGAGACAGAAATAAGTTTACAATGCTAAAATCAGGGGTTCGATTCCCCTCGGTGGACAAGGCAGATAGCTTGATATGACTTTGCTATGAAAAATACACACATACTTCTAGAATAACTTCAAATTGTAACATGAAACTACATTTGTTTATCCTAGATAGCTTTAAACTCGTAACAGTATACATCTATTTATGCTTACATTTTATTATTTTATTGCCCATTGAACCATGTCTAACTACTATTCATGCTATTATAAGTTGTAAATCACTTGGGGAATGTGGAGCTCACATTATGCTATCAAATTACATTACCCATGAACAGCTGACGTGCGTGCCTCATGAAACATTTTTATTATATTATTATTTAGTTTACCTAATCAAAAGTTAACTTACCTAAAGAGATACATATTTTTACATTTTAATTACTTTTGTAACAATAAATAAAGAATAAACATGAAATAAAGTACTTACCTGGATATTCTTTTATTTTGCTGTCGACTATTGACGACACTTAACCTTACATTTTTTATACTAATGGCAGTAGTACACTAAATAATTTTTATTTAATTAAATAATGCACCAAAGAAAATAGAATAATAACATACAAAATCAGACAATTTCCCGTAACTATCACAATTTTTCTCACTTTCTAGCTATGAAACAAGAGCCGTTACAAATTCATCCAAGCTAGTTGCTATCTTTCCCATGGAAACGAAGCTTGTACCAACAGAGAAATTAACAATTCTCTGTTCAGAAAACAACATAATATAATACGTCATTTGATAAATGAAAACGTTGGTTTTCTATTGGTTATAATAATATAGAATTAAATGAGAGAACTATTCACAAATCCTGAAAAAGAGGATGTGACAGGTGGGTAAGAGGGGTCTGATTTTGTATTTGATGGCTCTCTAACCAAAAAAAATTGAAGGATATAAAAATTATGGTTTGTCTGAGCAATAACGATTTTATTGTGAGTAATTAACATTAAATTTTTTTACTAATCAGAGGGTTGGTGAATAGAACAGAGAAGAGGGGATGCCTAGAGAAAATATGCCACATTTCTGACACTAGGGGAATTCTGGATATTTTTAAGTATTGCCTTATAAAACTAAGAACTTAAAACTTATATCCTATTAAAATATGGATTATTAGCTATGATTTTAAGCTATACTAATTGGTATAATATACACAAAAAGAAGTTTAATAAAATTTTGAATGTAAGTTACTAAAACCTTATGACATATGCAGTAAATGATGCCTGGGCAGAGAGAGTTAAACTGTAGCTTGTAGAACTTGTAAATTACAATAAAGTATAAATCCAAACTAACAGAACAATACAAAATTTAAATGGAAACTAGCTTCAACATATCAAACATCTTCTTCAGTCCAATGTTTGGTTTGTAAGAAACAAACAAACGTTGAATTGAAGAGAATGCGTGAAATTTCAAACTAGTTTCCATTTAAATTTGGTATTGTTTTGTTAGTGTGGATTTAAACTTTACTGTAATTTACAGTCCATGAAAGAAATTGTTCTTTTGTTATCATTAAGTGGACTACATTATTTTTATTTAATAATAAAAGAGGTATTTGTCCAACAATAGAAATCATTACAACAATAGTTTTAACCAAAGTAACTAGAAATAAATAACAGTTATTAGTTAAGTTACACTAGTTTTTGTTCATTACTTTCACTACCATATTTAAGATTGTTGTAACTAAGTCTTATTAATACTATGGTACTTTCTCAAGGCTTATAGCATTTAAATTTTTACAGATGATTTAACTTTATTTATCAAGATAAGAATTAGTTTAAAAAAATCAATAATTTGGACTTGAAGACAAACGTCAGAAGATTTTTGAAACGCTGTCCCCTACAATTGTGTTTCTACAATAAACAGTTGCCATCTATTCAACTAAATTTCATCACGAATACTCTGCCTAAACAATCTATCAAAGAATTAATCATTGAGCATTCATGTTGAAAAAGTAATAAATGAAATAAAGCAAGCAGTAAGTTCGAAAAATTTATAAAAAAAAGCTCAATTTTTTCCATAACAAATAACATTCTGTTAGAGGGTTAATACACACTTAATTGCAAGATTGAGTGAGTAATGACTCAGTTAGTTATTCATGTGTTGTTGTTTCATACTAGGGTTTTTATGTTCCATAAGTAAGAAAACTATATTCTTTCTTTATAGTTACTTCCATCAGTAGTATTGGTTAGAATGTTTAACAGATTCAGTTTTATTCATTTTTTATTTTTATTTTTAATATAAACTTTTATTATAAAGATTGTTTTGCATTGTTAGCTTAGTATATGTATTTAAGACTTACCCAAATTTTCTAAGCTGGCTGAACCTCATGAGATACTACTGGATTTACAACCAAAAATACAGTTTACAGTGAGATTACGAAACTGATGAAATAATGTACCCTAATCTTTATAAGTAGAAATATAAGAAATGTATACTTAATTAACAACACAGATGACCAGCTGATTTTTGATTTGACTCTAAGTACCTAGCTTACTCTGATCAGAAGTTATAATTATTATTATCATTATTATTATTATAAGATACCTACTACAGCAGTCTCCAATAACATCTACACTAGATACATTAAATGTTATGTATTAATAAAACTTTGTGTATGATTCAAAACAACTGTTGTTTAGAACGTGGTTTGGGAGACAATCTAGTGTAGCAAAAATGAAAACTATTAACAAGCTTACCTTTACAGTATGGCCTAGGTAAGATGTTCTGAAAAGGTGCTGCATGAAGAAGGTCACACACTTCCTCCTGAGACTATATAAAGTGATATTCAAAAAGTACATACAAACAAATATCTACAGAAATAAAATTCTACAAAACCTTGCTAATACATACCTGTATAAAACCTTGCTAATACACACCTCTATATAACCTTGCTAATACACACATTTATAAAACTTTTCTAATACACACATTTATAAAACTTTGCTAATACACACATTTATAAAACTTTCCTAATACACACATTTATAAAACATTGCTAATACACACATTTATAAAACATTGCTAATACACACCTTTATAAAACTTTGCTAATACACACATTTATAAAACATTGCTAATACACACATTTATAAAACATTGCTAATACACACATCATTGTCGTGGAATAACTATACACCTGGAAAAAAGTTAAGCACCCCCAAATATTTTTCAGGATTGCTTATTGAAAATAAGGTTTAATTTTCATGATGTTGAGCAATGTTCATAATTTCAAACATAATTAAAAGGATGTGAGCATTCAGATGTGACATTTAAATCAGGCGCGTTTTTTTCCCCATGGGCCACTTGCTCCCTTCTTCGCGTCCAATATGCACTATTTTCT
>NW_013666262.1:108945-112338 GCF_000517525.1 Limulus polyphemus
TTTTGTTAACAAAAGTTAACAATAAAACTAACAAAGAATATAAAATTACTTGATTTCTAATTTGAGTAACTATTTCCCAAAATCTCAGAAAAGCTGATTTTGTTTTCTTATTCTTTGAGTTATTCCAAGACAATGTTCAATAATTGTGTATAATGAATTTTAGGCATACAAGTTTATATTAGGAATAGTTTATACAATTTCTATATTGAAGTAAATCTTACAGGTATCAGATTTCACTTTTCTTACTCACAACCCTCTTACTGCTCTATTTAAAACTATCACAGCTCAAAACAACATTACATGATGGTAAATTAAAAATGAGACTCTTTCTTGTATCTGAGGTTAAAAATAATGTAATTCTGAGAACCCTGACAAATCCATATTAAAAGAACAAGACAAAAATAACAACAAACAATTTTAATTAATAATAACTAGTTATAAAACATAATTAAAAAAGTATTAATTTTTATTTTGTTTATAGACAGCAGCTGATTCATTATCTCTATATTTTTAAGGAAGAGTCTTAGAGGTTTTATCAATAAAAACAAATGAAACTTCTTGGTCAACTTCATATATCTAATTACTACAAATTATTATGACAAATGACAACTTTTAAAGTGAGTTGAATGCTAGCTCCATTTAAATTACTTTTGCATGAAACACAAGAATGTGGTGAAATCCTGATAAGAACTTTCAGTCTAATTTAACTATTATTCAGTTATTAAGGTTTTGATATTCATTTGGATGAGGACATTTAAGATTTACTATTGATTTCTTATGGTAATTTGAACAGTGTGAAGTTGAGAAGTTGTCATCAATATAAAGCCTGAACAAGGTGATGACCCTACTTTTTTTTTTCTGACAGAAGAATAGAGCACTAAGATATGATAAAGAATCAATTCACAGATGTACATTAGCTTCTTAACAAGAGAAAAAGATGGAAAAGTAAAATAAATAGAAATATTTTATAATTTAAAACAGATTTCCAACTACAAAATACTTCTGGTTGGAGGAACTACTTGCACAGCACAAAACTACAACTTCAAAGACCAAAGTTTTAACCTATCATAATCATACATGAATTAGTGAAATATCATATAATTGAATTGGGAGACTGTTGAAGAAAAATAAATAATTGTGGAGAGAAGAACTTAATTTTTTGAGAATAATGACATTAGTAAAGTTTACTGATATATAATAAAAAAATTAGCAATGATTTTTAGATTGATTTACTCGTATATAACAGATATAACTTTTGACGCAAGTATACTATACCTATTGGTATTTTGTAGCTGTTAATTAAGGTTTTGAAAAAACTTCTGTTCTTAATGAAACATATTTGTTGTCATTTTAAGTATCTGTATATTTTTCAGCAACCAAAAACTATTACATACATAGTTTTTAGAATCATCACACCATCACTCAATTTAGGTTTTCTGCAACTCTGTGTCCAAAGGTCACAGTAACATATACAAAATTTAATATTTTGACCCCAGAACCATTTGATAAATTTTGTTTTTGCTTGTTTATAATATAATAAACAATCCTAGGGAAAGGTGTGCAAAAGAATAAACTAATTGAAAAAGTGTTTTAAAAAAAAGTTGAACAAAATAATTTCTATAATAAAATGGAAATAACCATGAAACAGATATAGATGAAGCCTATACTTCTGATGATAATTGTGTGTTCTGCACTAGGTGGCAGTAATATATTATTGGTTTTATTAACTGTATTTTTTTGTTAGCCAACAATCGTCTGCAAGAAGTTATGTTTCAGCACTTATGGCGTGATTGTGGCAATTGGACATCACTCATTGTCATGATTAGTAGTCTAATTAGTAATTTTTTTAACATTGGATAAGAAAGAAAATTAAAAAATCAGACAAGGAAAAGAAACTTTATAATTAGACTTTGGATATCATTTATGGTACAGAACTAACCATAATAATGATGGAAACTATGCGTAATTTTGGAGAATTTGAATATACCTTGCATATCAACCTTCTTGTAATATTATAGTTTTATTTAAAATTTTTTCTTTGTTCTGTATATGTACAGGTTCCATGTAACATGTTGTCAAGAAAGCTGTTGATTTCATTCCAAAGCTATCTTTGTTCTCTTTTGTTGTTCTTTGAATGGATAATATTTGTTACTCCTTGGGGAGGTTAATCTTCAGTACAATATTTGTGAGGATGTAAGGGCATCATGCGACTTTTGTTGATGAAATATAGGAAATTTTTGAAAAAATAGGAATTCAAAGCCAGAAATAAAGGAAAATGTAGAAGATACATCTATGTGCATTTTAAACAAGATATTGAACAAAAAAAATTGCCTTCTCCTCCATTCACTTCTAATTTTAATTAAGAAAATTAACACTTTTATCTTTACCCATTCTTTGTTTATAGTTCCTATAAACAATTTTAACAGATCTTGACACTTCCTCTCGAGTGAAATTTAATGGCTGAAGCTTGTCAGGATCTGAAAACTTAACTCTGCCCTTGACAGTTCTTACAGCATTCACATTTTTCTCCCCAATGGCAATTCTGTCTATGGTGACAACATATGTATTAACAAACAAACTTCTTTCTATTGTAAAGCTTTTTTAAAGTAGACTTGCTTCCAGAAATGATCCATTCTTTCCCTGTCTTTTAAACCATCTTCTGTTTGGTACACTTTCCACTCATCTTTAATGTTAGTTATAACATTCTCTTCAAACATCAATTGTCTAGATAAAATGTTTACATCTGTGACAGAAGCTTGATCAATCATTTTTGCTGGAGACGAACAAGCTTTGATAATCGTTTTTTCAAAAGAAAGCCTAATGATCAGGTACTTTGATACTGTAATGTAGAATAACCATATTCAAAAAATGTCTTTGTGCTGGGTCTCTGTTTTCATCTTGGAAAACTCCTGTCTTGCTTCCCAACAGACAATGTCTTGATCACCTAGCCAGTTTTTAATGCCAATATCTAGATTTTTCAGGTCATCTGGCACTATGCCATTAACAATATCTGCTTTGACAAACCATCTCAGAATGGTGCAAACCAACTTTGTCATTTGACTGTATAGCAGGTAAATCATAGGTTGATCAGTTTGGAACTCTGACAAAATCTTCAAACAGAGGGATAACTGACAAAAGAAAGATTAATTTGACTTTTGTTTCGGGTCACCTTATTGCTTCCCTTATCTCATTGAAATTGATACTGTTATGTCTCCGATCGTTAGTTAATTTTCCGGAAATTTGTTCCAACGAAACTTTAGCGACACAAGTCCTTTCTTAAATAAAACTGGTTTATTCTTTCTGAATATAACTTTGCAATACACTTAATTTCAACAGTCGCGCTGTAACAAACGCTATAATTCTCAACGAATGTCTCACGTGCTCGACTCAACA
>NW_013666262.1:113269-131023 GCF_000517525.1 Limulus polyphemus
ACTCTCTGACACCAATTTGCTACGTCTCCGATCGTTAGTTAATTTTCCAGAAATCTGTTCCGACGAAACTTTAGCGACACAAGTCCTTTCTTAAATAAAACTGGTTTATTCTTTCTGAATATAACTTTGCAATACACTTAATTTCAATAGTCGCGCTGTAACAAACGCTATAATTCTCAACGAATGTCTCACGTGCTCGACTCAACAATACTCAGTTCAATTACACACTGTTCCGTCACGTTGTGACCATCTAATATATATACAAGACTAACACATATCTAGTAAACGCTAGAGCATTCATGAAAGAACAGGATATTTCTAGAAGTCAATGACGTGTTACTAGCATCACGTGACTTCCGTTGTCATAACAATACTCTTTGGCATCGTCTTTTGGTCTCTCTTTAATTTTGACACATATTCCCTTATACTTGTCCACTGCTCAATGTTGCACCTTAAGGCTGGTCCAATGCTCAGCTAACGAACTTGTGCGTGTGTTTTATAAATACTTACTCTGGAAGATCAAGATCTATTTCTATGCCTTTGTAATCCTCCTTTCTTCCAGATTAGATCTTGAATAGTCCAAATAAATCTATTACTAACTGTTCTGTACCCTGACCATATTCTGTTATGCCCTTGCTGAAGGCATTGCACATTGTATGAAGATTTACATGTATCTACATCAACAAAACCATTCCACTGAATCAGCAGCCTTGATTAGCTTAGAAATGCCACTATGGATTCCAATGTTATGAAACCATCCTGTAATGTTTACACCATATGCTTGGAAACAGAATCCATTTGTATGAGAGAAGAACAATAACTTGTAATATCTGCACCAGACTTTATCATGGGTTGGGGTCCAGTACCTTATCAAGAGATCCATTTGTTTCTTTACCTGTACCTCATTTGTTTCATCATATGGCAATGAAAAACAGTTATTTGAATTTTGTACATCATATATCAAAGCAGAAGTGAAAGCTGGACCCAAACCAAATGATAGTAGGTAAAATAACTTTGTTCTGTTCATACTGAAACTGTCAACTATTGGGTATTTGAACATTGTTTTGAAAGTTTCAGCAATACCACCACTAGTTTTGAAACTTACGTTGGACAATGCACATTTTATTATTCAGATCATTTCCAAACACAAGATATCCTTTCTTGGTACAGTGTAAGTCAGAACTGTGGATTTCTCTTTTCCAGATAATGTTCCAGATATCTGAATAGAAGATCCTGCTTTTCACCTGCAAACTCTGTATTTGCACTTTCCTGGGTGTCAGTGGTTGGTTGACTTTTGAATGTAAGTTTTTGTCTGATTTGGTGAGAGAAGGGATTTACTCAGTTATTTATGATGGGATCTTGATGCATGTTGAAAAATTTGTTTAAGTCTGCTATTGTCACATTTCATTTCAAATTTACAGATGGTATGTTTTGCCTGGTACAAGGTATTTCCTTTAAAACATCACAATTTCAATTCATATCCATTTCCATCAATCTCAGAAAACTACCTTTCATTAAACTTAGTTTTGTCTCCTGGTTTAATTAACAATTAGTAAACTCTAACTTGAAATAAATATCAAAATGTTAATTTGCCATGAAAATTTTCTAAAACAGCTCAGTTGTTGGATATATTAACACATCTTCAACATTTGTTTGAAAAACATCTAGATAGGTTGCTCTAGTTAACATTTACCAGGCATAAATATTCTGAACTTTCATTACTCCAAAACTGACAAATGTTCTGTTGTTACCACAATAGTACTTAATACTGCATTTTCCCATACTGATGAATTTATTATCAGAATCATGTTAATAGTTTTTCTGCACAAAAAAAAACAAAAAACCCAGTCCAATAAAATGTGAGAACAATGGTTTCACTAATCAGAATGGATTCAGAAAGTATATCCAACAACTGAGGCTATTAGTGATTGGGCTGGGCAGGGGAACCACACCTGAAAAAAATAGAATTATATTGAGGAAAAGTGTAGAAATATAAATAGTCTTGAAAGATATAATTTTGTAACATATTTTCTGTAAAAGGTTTACACGCATGTCACTTTTCTTTGATTATTTGTATTTCTTCCTAACACAATTTTGTATATACAAGAAAATAGAGGAATTTATAGCAAATATAATATGTAAAATACAGCAAAAAATAATTATTTCTGTCTGTAAAATATAGGAATAAGTAGAAAAACATAGGAGTATTTGACAACCTGGAATGCTGACAGTAGCATCCTTCAACAGTGTGTCATGTGATATCTCAGTGGGTGAAAATGCAGGCTTGAAACTGAAACCCAATGTTTACTCATGTGCATGTAAGTGGAACTTCTCAAATATATTGTGGGTACAGAAGGGATCTCCACCTATCCTGCTAATATACAAGCACAGCATGATTGGCCTCAAACTACAGAAAAAGAAAGCAGCAGTTTTCTCGGGTTCATTACATTACTGCTATTTTATTGACAACTTTTCCAAGATTGCCTCACCATTAATGCTTTTGGCTGTTAACTTTCTTGCTATGAGCTATGTTGATTCACCCAAGATTGTGACCCCAAATTGACCTTTAGAGTTTCCATACATTTCATTGCATCATGACAGATATTTAGTTTTGAAGAAAAGGAACTTTCCCCAACTAGTGTTTGCGGATATAAACATCCCCCTTCACCCCACTCGTCAAGTTCCCATTTACCTGAAGTGGACTTTTAATAATTGTTTTAATGAGGAAGTTTATGATTAGTGTCACACAGGTTTGGATTTTTTGAGATTTAAATCATTAGTATGTTAATTTTTGATTTTAA
This sequence comes from Limulus polyphemus, assembly GCF_000517525.1. Taxonomy (NCBI): domain Eukaryota; kingdom Metazoa; phylum Arthropoda; class Merostomata; order Xiphosura; family Limulidae; genus Limulus; species Limulus polyphemus. Next base: position 116,071 of record NW_013666262.1, read on the forward strand.
CATAAAAATTACTTTACACATGGATTATTCAAAACAAATACTCAATATTTTCATGGACAAATCTTTATTTCATTTTATTAAAAATACTTCACTAAAATATATTATTTTTTGTATGTGAAAAACTTGTAATGTTAACTGAAAGATTGCCAAATTTCATGAAGATATACACATTATATTGAGAGTACTTTTAAATTAGCTGGGAAGCATATACCTTGTTGAGAATAATAATGAAAGAAAAACTTAGAATTCCATACAAAAATAATTTCAAAAATGTTTTGGGACTGGAGAGTGAGAAAGTTGTCTTGGACCTCCCTCTTTGTAGGATTGTGATTAAACCTTGTAAAAGGAGTTTTTACAGCAAATCTATGGGTCAGTTGAGGGGACAAAGTTTTATTTGCTTTGTAGTCTCATCTTTAATTTTGTCCTTATAGGTTGTAGATAGATATTTGTTTTATCTAAGGATTTCATTTACAAATTTGTTATCAATACAAGTTTTATTTAAAAAAGTTTTTTCGTCTTCTTATGTAATTATTTTTTTAGTCTAAGCTCTCTCTCAAAGCTAATCCTTTTTTTTTCAGGACTTGGTTTTTTCAACTTAGCTGGAAAAGTTTGTTACACAAGTTTTTGAACTTCAAATAACTCAATGCATTGTCTGATGCACAATTTAACATTCTGATGATTGTAAAAGAAAGTCTGTTGATTGGTGGTACCTTGAATCTGGTTTATGCAATGTTGGTGTTGCAGAAGAATACCATAATAACAAAAATAAATCATTACATAACTATTTAATTTTAAATTCATAGGGCTATATTCAAATACATCAAAGGCAACAACTAGCAAATATCAAAAAATTCCTGTATAGGGATAAATTTGTAATGTATATTTCTTCTTCAGTATGTGCAAGATAAAAATGATGAATTCCTTGTTTTATGAATTTTACTGCCAATTATGCAAAAAGTGTAATCAACATCATATTTTTAAATAATTATAGTTTTAAAGATAAAACTTACCAAGCTTTGTTCCACTAAAAGACAAAACAAGATGGCATTGCCCACTTCCCGGAATCCTTGAAACATTTCTGTTTTAACATCTGGGTATTGGACAATATCATTTAACTGGGCCTGGTAATACCCCAGTACCCCTAAAGTTGGGGAAGAAGAAATAAAACCTCAGCAAAAATTACTCCTTTCATAACATATTGTAATATCATAAAGCACTCAGCCAGTATGTTTTTGTAATTCTGAAATTATACTTTCATTATAGTTTATACATGAAGTAGTAAAACTCTTCAACCTACATTTTGAATTAAGTCATATGGAGGACAAGACATCTAACTAAGTATATACACAAAAATCATTAACTTCAGTAAATTTTTGCATCCATCAATCATGCAAAGAAAATACATATTATACACATAATTTTATGTGTATGCTAAGAGATAAACTGTTTTATGTCTTTGCAGCATGCATTACCTGTGATAGCATTTATATGGCTGCCAATAGATGTTAGTTTATGCTATGAAACCTATTCCATAAGCAAAATTACACAATCATCTTGTTGCAATACCAAACACGTTTTGCTAGGCAACCAAGTGAACAAGAATATGGCATAAAAGTGAAACATTTGAATCCATTATGCGTATATACTTTGCATCTCACAGATGCCAATACAGAGCATACACAAAATTTTAGTTAAAGATAAAAATTACATTATACCAAAAGTTAAATTTCACAAGTATGAATTGGAGTAATCAGAAGTCAAATATTAAAAAAAAACTATAGATTCTGCATGTAAATTAACTGCCAAACTAAAATCTACACATTTAAAATCAAAATTCAATTTAAATACTTATTTCTTGTTAGGCAGAAAGTTAATTTCTAAACAACTTTGATCTAGGTTTCTTTAAAATTCCTTTTGCTATTTTGTGTGATATGTAATTTCTTATTCTCACTGATATGCCTTTAGCTGAAACCATTAGGTCTGATTTAATTTTAAGGCGTGATAATACTTATTTCCACTGTGCACAGAATTTTAACATTTATAGACTTTTATATGCATCGGTTTGTTTTTGTAGTGCAACTTTTGTTTATACATATAAGCTTAATTTAGTTAATACTGATGTGTTTTTTTTACACACTAATACACACTGGCATAAACTTTAACCAGGCAAATAGAGCTTGTTTTGTTTCTTTAATTTACTGCTTGTTGGACTTCATTTCACCTTTAGAGAACCAATTCTTCTGCAGTTAAAAAACTTATACTCAGTACACATTCTTTATTTGTTAAATGAATTAATCCTTTGTTTACATTATACTGTATCATTTAGCTGCTTAAGTTTACAGAAAATCTAAAGACAAAAAATATTTACATACATCCCTATCATGCTCATAAATGTATACATTACAGTAGCTTTACAGATTAAAAGTATTTGCTCAAAAATGCAATATTTCAAAACCAATAGGGATACCTCACTTCCATTAATAAGCTAACATACAAAATTGATTAGGGTATTATCTCTGACCTTTCAAACAGGGTAATAAGCAATAATGGAAATGCTTTTAGAAGGATATAATTCACACAGATTGTGAAAAAAAAAAGTTTAAGTAAATAAACCATTCTTCCTCCTTTTGGCATGACACACATTATCATCTGTCCCTGCTACTCAAGTTTTAGTAATAACCTAGTTTGTTAGCTTTATTTAAAACTTACTTCTAATAGAAAGATTTACATTCTTGTATGATCTATCAATGTTAAACCTGTGATTACATAAAATTGCTATACTAATTATTCATCCAAGAACATTAGAAGTAATTAATTTTTCCCAAGCAAAAAACTGTCAGACCATAATATTTTTAGCAACAGTGCTACAACAGCCATCAAATTAAACTGTATCTTGATAATGGTCACTGCACAATAGCTAAAAGCTTGCAAAAAAATAAAAACAATAAAAAAAGGCATGGAGTTTATTTGATTGTTGTATATTTATGATTTGTACCCATGTTACAAGTTTCAAAGAATACAGATCATAATGCTGTTTATATTTTGCAATTTTCTTATTTGGAAAGCCAAATATACTGGTGAAACTATCTGTTGTTTGAAGTTAAAGAGAGAGAGAAAATTACTGATGTGAAAAAAAAAATTAGATAAAACTCATTAGTGAAATTTACTCAAGCAAATGTACACTGACTTTCTTACAAAAAAAATAATAAAAAGTAAAAATATTTAGTTGCCAAAGAAAAATTGTCAAAAGCATTTTTTTCTCAAATCTAGCATCCATTATTTGAATACTGTCCATGCAAAGAAATTGCACTGGTGAAAATGTGCAGGATTTGACATGTCTGAAAATCTATAGACCAGTGTGGTCACCACAATTAGTAGGACTTCTGTTGCATGATAGGTTAGCTGAATTACTGGTTTTTTATTTCCTGTTCTTTGTAGATGAAATAGGAAAATGCAACCTTATTAATAAATTGATGTTTTAGTGCTGTCAAGTTGAAGCAGACGTTTCATGCACACGGTTGCAATATAACAAGAACAGTCATTGGTCAAGAAGAGTCCTGCTGACAAATTGCAGTATAGTAATAAAATTTAATTTAAGTATTAAGAATTAATAAAGTGGTTTATTAAATTAAGTAATGATATTACAGCAGTTAAACACAAATTAGAATGCTTCACATACATAATAATGCAAAAAATTATGTATGGCATGGCTCTACACAGCAATCACACTCTGTTGAGTAATGCTACAACTTAATATTAATTTTCTGCCAGAGCACTGTTGATTAAGAGAACATTTCATCATTCTCACAGAATGTTAGGATTATGAATTATATTTAATTTCTCTAGTCCACCTCTAAGAACAAACATGTTGATATATTGCTAAATGTTTGTTTTATTTTTTCCCCAAACAGTTCTGTTGTATACAGTGTAGGCCTCTGTATATTTTTTATCCAGAGCATAAAGATTAAGCCTATAGTCAGCAATGTTGCTGATAGAAATTCAAATTGAACATTCACAGAAATCATAAGTCTTAAAATTGAGATCCCAAAACTCATAGAAGTAAATTAATATAAAACCAAAACAGTGTAATCAGAGAATGCTTTATTTATTACATATAATTCAAGTAGTACCAACCTATTCAATATGACAACTATGATGAGCTGACAACAAAGCTGTACTCACCATCCAGAAACTGATTATAGTTTTTACAAAAGCCACAATGAAAAACAATAATTTTCTGTGTGACAGAAGGTGTTAAGTATTCTATCAATATATAATCAAAGAGAAGACAGAAACAAGTAAGTGTAATATTTTTGGTATTTAGGGTCTAATATTGGTGATAAGTTATTTCTCTGTGCTAGTTGCAAATGAAAAAGAGTAAAAAAAAACTTTAACATGAAAACAGTGGCCAGTTTTATACATTAAGTAAACTCAACTTACAAAGTTTTAGAAAAATGTCATCTTACTATACACTACATGTATGTTTGTATTATATCTCTAACCAGCTGGCATATATACTGAATGGGGGTAACTGGACAACTGTCAACAAATTAAGAACACACAATTTTGAAACAATACAAGCAATACATTTAAAGAATTAAATATTTCATGCAAAAACTCCCTAAACAACAGTGAGAGCTACCATTTTCAAATAATACTTTCATCACAGAAAATAATTTAGCAAGCACTTGTATAACACTGAAGTATGTTGAGGTTAATTATTATCATTTACCTTAACTTTTACAACCAAGATGTGCCAAGATTAAAAAAAAAATTGAATGATTTTTACATTTTAGAATAATTAAAAATTATTTATTTTATAACCAGTTAATGTTATGTACACGTTCTTTGATGTAATATTACACAGATATTGTTTTAAGGAGCTCTCAATTTTTTTAAATTTTGAACAATGTAAATTGCAATTATGACCAAAGAAAGACCATTACAGAAACAGTGTAGTATTTTCAGGTCAAACCAGTTTTTCTTAGAGCAACAAAATAGATCTGTAGAATAAAGGGAGATTTAAACAAGTTATTTATCATAATATAATTCTGACTTTTCTGAATAACTGAGATCATGAAAAAAAAAGTAAACAAACTAGACACAACTGTACAGAAATAGAATAAAAAATATTTATTATTTGCAAATACGGTGTGTTTGTCCTTACATTTGGACAATTGGATGTTGCTTTTAGTGGATTATACATTATTTTCCTCACTATATTGCCTTGGTTGAAATCTTATTTCAGACTGACTATGCCTCACTTTACCTTGCTAACTCTCTCATTATGGGCTCAGTCAAATTGGCCAATTCATGATCCCAAATTGATCTTTATAGTTTTCATACTATAACTTCTATGTTTTTGTGTACCTTCACAAAATTTTACAAGCTTTCAGTAATCATTAAGTCACTTATAGACAAAAAATCAGAAATTTTAATGAAGTATTTTTACTAAATATTTATCAGTCAATGTATAGAGTCAAAGTGTTGACTTCTTCTAGTGCAAAGTAATTTTCATATTAAGATTAAAAATACTTTTCTTCATCTCTAAAACCTCCTAAATAAATTTCAAACATTGTTTTTCAGTAAAACTATATATTTTATGTTATTTTCTCTACCCTAACTCTTACAAGGTTGGTCAATATCACGTAACTACTAAAAAAAACAACAATCTAAATGACCTTTTTTTCCTTTTCAGAATGACTTCAAATCGTAACATAAAACTACATTTGTTTATCCCAAATAGTTTTAAACTCGTAATAGTATACATCTATTTATAATAAAACTATATTGCCCTTTGAATCATGTTTAACAAATATTTGTGCCTTGTAAGTTGTAAATCACTTAGCAAACATGCAGCTCACACTACGCTATCAAATTACATGGGCTAATCACGAGCTGCTCGAAAGCATACCTTGTGAAAAATTTTTTATCATTCTTTATTTTACCTTTCATAACCTAAAAAGTTTCCAATTTTTACATTTTAGTTAATTTTATAATAATAAATAAAGAATATACATGAAAAACAAGAAATAAATTACTTACCTGGGTCTTCTTTTTTTTTTGCTGTGACTGTTGGTGACACCTAACCTTATTTTTTTATATTAATGGTATATTTTTATTTAATTAAATAATGCACCAAAGAACATAGAATAGTAATATGCAAAAAGCCAACAATCTACTATAACTTTCACAATTCATCCAAGCTAGTTAATATGTTTCCCATGGGAATATAGCATGTACTGAAAGAGAAGTTGACAATTCTCTGTACAGAACATAACATAATACAATATTTCATTTAATAGATTAAAACCGTTGCTTTTTATTTTTTATAAATAATATAGTTAAACCTCAGAGAGAACAACTGGCAATTTCTGAAAGAGAGGATGTGACAGATTGGGGTGGTAAGAGGGGTCTGATTTTCTATTTCATGGCTCTATAACCAAACAAGATTGAAAGTTATGAAAATTTTGCTTTGCCTGAGCAATTACGACATTAGAATGATTAAATTCTGTTAAATTTTGTATATTTTTAAGGGGTGGTAAATAAATTATAGAAGAAGGGATACCTAGAGAGAAAATGTCACAATTAGGGAAAATTTTGGATTTTTTTTAAATATTGCTTCATAAAACTAAGAACTTAGAAATTATATACTATTACAATTTGTATTATTAGTTACATTTTTATGCCAAATTTATTCATATACCATGATAACAAAGTAGATGAATTAAATTTTGAATATAATTCACTAAACCCTTGTGCGGAGAGAGTTAAATGAATATTTTCAGTTAAGCCCATATATTTGCATTTGCTTATTATCTCTTATTATCAGAATGACAAGTTTATTTATAGAGGTTTAGCAAAAGTAATAATTTCTTAATTTTGCCTTTGACACCTAGAAAAGTATTATAATTTGAGCACAAATTTCATTAAAAATATTGTTGTGAACTATGATTTAAATATCTAGATGTCTGTATTTTTGGTTACAGAGCTCTGGAATCAATAGTGTGCAATGAGCATATAAATTCAAAAATGTTTGAGAAGCTGTAGTTGGAAATGCAACAATATGCATATAGAAACACTAAGTTGTTAGAAAATTCATTGAGTTAGTCAGTGTGTTTTTTTAATTTTAAGATATTGATAGCAGTGTAAATAGTAAACGCAACACAGTAAATTAATTTTGGCTATGAAAATATCTCAGCAATTTTTATTGAAAAAAATGATTGGAAAAATTTAGAAGTGGACCATTTTTATTTGTAAGAATTTATAAAAATGAAGAAGATATTTTTTCTAATTCTAGGATGTTTCCAATTTAAAACAAAATTTATGAAATTTCACGAGTTTTTTAGATCTATGGAAACCATGATTAACTTAATTAATTACTTGTAGTTCTTTATATGTGACTTAAAGTATTTAAATATTAGCAAGTAAAAATTTTTCAAATAAGATAAAGAAGTGAGTATAACTTTTTCTGAAATTCTTTCCTTATGGACAGTTTTCTTTAAACACATAAGTTCTGACAATTACAAATTGCACATGCTTAAAGACCTACTATACAAAACAGTAAATTTGGATTTTTAGTTAAAACCTCTCGTTACAATAGTTAAGATATCCTTCAAAAAACAGAAGGTTTCTGAAAAAAGTTTTTGCTAGCATAAAAAGTAATTTGGATTGTCTTTCATTTCAGAGTCCATACCATTCATGATTGTGTTTTTGCTTACCTCCCTTGCTTATTTCAACACATCACTTTGATTTAACAGTCGACATGTCATTCTTTTTAAATTTTTTGTAAATACTTATGTGCAGTTTTTTCTTCTCTTTGTCATAACCATTAGTTGAAGAAAGCTACAAAAAGACTTCATTCATACAAACTGATGCACCTTAGTTTTTATGCAAAGATTTGACTGCAATTGAAATTCTGGAACCATCCACGTGTAGTAATAACATGCTACATAATCTGGCTACTAGTAAAATAATTTTCCCGAGTTCTGTTGTCACTTTCTTATACAAATCATAATTATTATATATATAAATATCAAGTTTTATTATTTAGATATAAAAGGTATGAAATTAACAAAATGCTGAATGAAATGACTTAATTACAAACTTACCAGGAGATCCATAGTCATATAAGGGCAGCTTACATATTTTAGGCATGACATTTGTCAAAGTCTTTGTGTACTGATAGAGGGTCCCTTGAATCTGTGGATAGTATATACATATATATATATATATATTTTAACCAGTTTCTATATTTCACTTCAAACTCTTCAGTAACATCATTATTTGCCTCCAATATTTTACATAAACAGTTTTAAAAGTAATAAATAAGATCTAAACATTAATACTTCAATATATATATGTATTATTGACAAAATAAATTAGGAATCAACTAATTATTGACATACATATATATAACTCTTTTGCAAGTAGCTAAACTATGACTCATAAAATATTAATAAATGGGAAATATAAAGTAATTTTAAAGCAGTATGATAACACACTTTGTTATAACTGCCTGAAATGTCATAATTTGAATTTGAGAATGTCTGCAATTACACCACACCATAACAATATAAAAAAAAATAAAAACTTTTCAGAATGTATATTTCCATCACTATATGGAATATTTCCATTACTCTAGTTTCTTGATGGAGTTTTGGAAAATATTTCCCTATTATTAGCCTGAAACCTGTTATGTTCAGTTCAGTAACATACCTAGTGGCCTCTCCTTCCTAAAATCTTAGCAATCAGTTTTTAGCACTATTTACGTAAATTTTAATGCGAGTATAAAGTATGAGCAGTCATGAAAGATTATTCCATTTTTCTCAATGAATCACAATCCAGAGAAATTTATGAATTCTGATACAAGTTGCAATCGAGAGATCTGAACTGTGCACTGGTCAATTTGTAATCAGTTAGTGAAATGAGGTGTAAGCATTTGGCCAGATTGATGATTAAACCTGCTTTGTTAAGGTAAATGTGACAGTCTGTTTCGTGTTGATTAAGTTGAGTTAGTTCATAGGACCTAGGTTTCATAATGATTTAAAATTAATTATGTAAATTCGTGAGCAACTTGCATGCAAACTTCCCTGAGAAATATTTTAATTTTTATTAAACTTTTTCATTTATTTTTTCTTATTAAAATAAGTTTTGAATTGTTACATTTTAATTACTTATACAACAATAAATAACACAAAACATACATATAAAATAGAAGTTTAATACTTACGTTTGTTGTTCTTTTCCTGTAGTATAGCTTTACTATAAATATGTAGATTACATTAATTCTCTCAACACAGGCTTGGTCGAATTGACCGACCACGTGACCACTTTGTACTTGTTATAGTTTTGATACTACTAGCTTTTAATATATTAAGTGTATCTTCAAAAAAATTGGCAAGCTTTCAATAAACATTACACGCCTTTTGCATACAAAAATCCAGATTTTTTAGTGAAGTATTTTTAATAAAGATTTTTCCATGAATATACCAAGTCTTATTTTTTTGACTAGTTTGAGTGCAAAGTGATTTTAATGTTAAGATTAAAAATTTTATATTTTATCTGTTATTTTCTCTACCCTAATTCTATACAATATTGGTAAATTTGACAAACCTCTTAAACACCAAAAAAAAATACTGAAATACAGTTAAGGAAAACAAATTTATGATACCTTCCTCTGCTTATGTAATAGTTAGAATCCCACACTGTAATGACGAAGGGACCAATGCAAAATGTACTTAGATTAGCAACTTTCTGAAAGCATCTAAAGAACATCCAAGGAGTGTAACATCTCTTGGTAGAAGAACACACCCATGGGAGACTGCACTACATTTCAACCAGGTATATTCTTCACCCATTGTGAAAATATATTTTGCTAATTCAGGCAGAAAAAGAATACATCCAATACACGATTGGACGTGCCAAATGATGCACAGTGGCTAGGACGCATCAGACTGTAATCAGTTGGTTAATTTCAGTCCAAAACCTGGTGGAATTGGGTATTTATCTTTCATTCTGCTGTAGGAGAAGGGTCCCTACCATTTTCATCTCAAGATAAGGAAACAGAAGGGAAAATAGCTTCCATTTTAAAAACCCAGGCTAGCACATGCATGCATGCAGACCTAATACACAACCAACACCCACCACCCAAGAACCCGACATCCAGGTGATGGTAGAAAGGTGGAATGCAATATGGAAGGGATTAGAGAGATGAGCAGCTATCCCGACACTACTTTACTCATGATAGTCTACGAGGTCTTACGATCTCGGATGGACATATTTATGATGCATAACACCAAGTAAGGTGCTGGATCTGATGAGAAGCCACTTGGAAAGAACACTGAGTATTGGAAGACAAGGAAGAATAAGCCAATCTCATAAGCTGGTGAACCCAACCAGTAAGGGCAGTAGGGGAAATATCACTGTGAGAGGAAGGGTTCCAGTAGATAAACAAACAGGAACGGGAACCATGAAAAAACACCATGCTGGCAATATAACACCAGAGAGCATGAATATGAAATGAAAGATGATCTACACCAGAGTGAGAATACAAAAGTGAATTGGAAAGTAGGGAAACAAATTATGACCCAGAAACAGAACATAAGTATGGTGATAAAAGAGACATGATACGTTGAGGGAAAAAACATCCAAGTGATGATGACCATTGACAAAATGAAGCAGAAAACAAGTCTTTAGAGATAAATGGTATAAGGAAGAGGTAGCCAAAGGTTAGGAGGTTGGGTAAGGGCTTGATGAACCAAAATGAGGTTCCAATCTGGATGGGGTGTAGGATTAAGGAGATAAAAGGAGAAGACTGGAAATGAAAATACACTAAGAGAATAGGAGAAATGGAAGGTATTAGATAAGGCTGCTCCATAACCAACAATGGTAGATACAGAAAAACCATTGTCAAACAGCCAAGTAAAAAAATTCAGAGACATGAAGCATACTCAGATTGGAAGGAAGATAACCATGTCTCAGAGACAACAGGCAAAAACATGCCATTTCCTGAGATACACTATTAAGGAGGAAGAATGGACTGAATGGCAAAGCAGGGTACTCACGTGGAGAGTCCACACCATCTCGCAATAGACCAGACAAATGCCACACGTGAAGCCGGAGTGTGGTGATGGTGGAATAATACACTCGTGACTCAAGTTGTTGAAGTAGGGAGGGGTAAAGTGCAAGTGGTAACAGAGGTGCTGGCTGACTGAGGGAGGGTAAGGACTGAAAACCAAGGTTGAGCAGGCCCAAAAGGTGTGATGAGGACCTATAAGGAGTGGATAATGGATAAAACTCTGTGAAGGAGAAGGATAGGAATAAAAGTAAAGGTGGAACCAATCCTGACTGAAGGAATCCACCACCAAAGCCAAAGGATGTGGGATTGGGGACCACAAAGGGGTAGCTTGGAATTGAGATGGGAGCCATGTGCATCCTGAAAAGGAGTACCTCACTGGTTGCACAACCACTGAAACACTTGAAGATCAAGATATCACTCCATGGAGAGAATATTGTTGAGATGAGACAATAACTCCATGACAAGATTTAAAGCACCCAAAACATGACATGCAAGTAGGTGTATGCAATGTGAATGGGCTCAGCAGAATAGGAGTTTTAACAATTGTAAACAATGCAAACTTGAACTGATGTTCTCTTGTTGATTGATATATGAGACAATGGTCAAACTGTCAGAATGGATCATGACCACTTTGTCTCATATTAATGGCAGGAAATGATCCAGAGTCTGAAGAGTGGCTAGAAGCTCCAACATATGGATGTGCATAGCCGACTCAACCAAAGACAAATGACCTGCGATTTCCCGTGTATCTATAATCGCTCCCCAATCCATCACAGAAGCATCCTTAGAGAGATCCAACTCCAAATGGGGAGTGGAAGAGGAACACCTGTTGCGGTGTTGTCTCTGTTGAATCACTATTCTAAATCAACATGCATTGAGGGAGGGAGTAGGATAACATTGTCCAGGGAATTCCGAGCAAGATTCCACGGAAGCCCAAGTCCACAAAAGAGAAAGAACCTTACATGCTGTAAGAATTGGGTCTTGAGAACTAAAAGCTCCATCGGCTGCAATCGAAGTGGAGAAGGCTGGATCTGACAGAGACAGGAGATGAAAATACTCCCAAGTGGATAAGGTATTTGGCTGGAATAAGAAAGGATGTTTCCAATTTGACAAGCCAACCCACCCAAACTGCTTCTTAAAGAAGTAACTGGATGTACTCATGAGAAATTTGATTGGGTGGGGCTAATAGCAGCCAATTGTCCATTTAATGGTGTTATTGCAGACCATCAGAGTGAATAAGATGAGCAAAGGCCCTGACCACTCGACAAAACATGTATGGTGCAGATGGCAGATCAAACAGCAAAGCACAGAATTGTTAAATTCAACCTTTGTGGATAAAAAGAAGGTACTGTCTGGATGTTGAGGAAATAGGGAAGTGAAGGTAAGCATCCATGATGTCCACCATTGTCATCCAAAGACCTGGAGTAAATGCCTTCCGAAGTGTGAGGAAGGACTCCAAGGTGGAAAGAGGAAAGTCAATTAAATGGTTAAGACAGGAAAGATCTATAACAAATGCCAGTCTCCAGTCTTCTTGGAAACTACAAACAACCAGTAACAGAATCCTCGAGAAGGATAACTGACAAGTTTTATAGTATCCTTGAGAAGAAGAGTCTGAACCACTTCAGAAAGATGCTGGCAAGAAATAGGGTCCTGAGGAGAGAGGTTAATGAGATGTGGGGATAAGGGAGAAAGGTTAAGAAAATGAAGGGAAAGACCTTCTGGCAAGACCTGAAGCACCTGAGTATCCAAGGTGAAATTGTTCCAAAGGTGCACAAAGGAGTCAAGTTTAAAGGGGAAGGGCCAGGAAGACAAGCTCACCAATGTGGAATACCTAATGATGCAAATTTCCTTCTAATACCTTGCAGGTGAACAGTAGATAGCCTCAGATATGAAATGGATGGAAGAGAAAAAGAGGTAAGACAGAACAGTGTAGAGAGACAAGTGGAGATGTGAAAATTGGGCTTTGGAAAATCTCACAGAAATATCAGAGTCAGAACTCCACACCTATATCAAAGACTCTAAGGTTTGAGAGTCAAGAAATAGAAAATCTGAACGATGGTGTGCTAAAGTGTAATTATCCGAGGTAAGAGTGTGCTACTAACTGGTCAGCATTAAATCCAATACCTGGAGAGGGAGGGAAAACCAGGTAGTCAGAGGAAGGGGCAGAATGCAAAAGGGAAGGTGAGGAATCATAAGACACAGGGGATACAGATAAAAGGTAACACACATGTGACACCTAATCCAGGAAGGCTGAAGATGGTTTGGAGGCATCTACAAGTTGAAGTCAGGATTGTATGGCAAAGGAAGAAAGTGGAAAGAGGCCATCCAAATTGTCATTGTCCTGTCAAGGTTCACCAAGAAAAGAAATATCTGGTCTGGGATCAGGAGACACCACAGACCACCAATTCATGACGTACTAAAACCAAGAACCCTTCAGTTGAAAGTGTGGATCCTGAAGCTGAGATATTGCAGGTTGAGGTGCAGTAGTAGTGTTAACTAGTGTCATAGTAATGGTGATTTTAAATTCGGAATTCATAATTCAACTGAGAGTGTAAACACAATTAACAACCTACAGTAACTCAAGTTTAACTGTAGAAAAAACAAAAGCAGAAACAACTAAGTGTTGAATAAATTGAAAATACAAAAATCTAAATCAAACATGAGTGAAATTCAAACACGTCTTCACTCTACAGTGCCAAATTGAGAAGTGAAGATTGGGCAGTACAGAGGGAGCTCGCTGTGCCAGGAGGGTGTGTCCAACACCTATTGGTGGAGGGTTGTTACATGCCTACTTGCATGCTACAGCACAGCTGTACTATGTTAAATACGTAGGGTAGATGGGAGTATCAAGGCTTGTGGTGAGCAAAAAATGTGTGCATGTAAAGGGCGGCACTCAACAAGATAAGCTATAATGTGAGAGATTGTAAGGTATCATGTCCGAAAGTAGATTTAAATAGTCTACATGGAATCTCAGGTGAGTTGGTTGGTAAGAAGACATCACGAAGGTAGACAATATGTTGATCAATTCACAAGTTCACTGAAATGTAGCTTTGGTGTCTAATGCAAATATCCACACTGCACTTACTGTTTTTAGTATAAATAAAATGTTTCTCATTTTGTATTGTTCATCATGTCTAGTTATTTATTTCTTATCCTAAACTCAGATAATTTAATTAAATTCAATATCACTTCATGATTTATCTTGCCAATCATCTTGCTATAAAGAAAACCCACCAATACTATTTGTGGAAATCAGTTTAACCCTTTCAAGATGGGTCACAGGTGAAAGACCATGTCATCTCGTTTGTTGACTCGATTCAAAATTTTATTGAACTACTATTTCATGAATTTATGTCAATAAATTTGGTATCAAACTGTAGATTATAATTCAAATTTTACTATTATACATTATTAAATTTCTTAATATTAAAAGTAAATATTTAAAAAATACAGATAAACATCGATTTTTGTGAGTCACATGGTATGTTGAATGCAGTATGGGTTCAATTTAGATGTTTGTGAAGTCAAAATACTAAGACTATAGTTTCATACGAATTAGAAACTCAAATTACCGATCCTGACAAGTTAGAATACAAAATAAGGAGGTCTTATCTTTTCTATTTGCTAAGATATTGCTCATGTAATAAATCAAACACAGAGGCACCCCACCCACCACTTTTCATTCTTGGAAATGCTCCCTTATGTACACTTATATATGAAATGAATAATCAATCAGAAGCTCAGAATGTTCCCTACTGGCTTTCTCAGCCTTTCATCATTTCTTTCTTTTGAATCAAGATTTCAATGAGGTAGGTTGTGTCTTTAGTCTGCTCAAAATTTCATATTTTTTTTAGACCCAAATACAGCTTAGTT
>NW_013666262.1:131298-132547 GCF_000517525.1 Limulus polyphemus
TATATATAAACTTAAAATAATTATTTTGTTTCATGTCCTCAACATGCAAAATTTTTAAAGGCTTAACAACCTAAGTCAAACAGCAACCAAATTCAAAGATCATAACTAGAAAAGATAATTGTTTGCTTTACTTCTTTATTTACTGTTCTATGTTTTAGAAAAAATAACTTTAAAAACTTATTTCAAAATATGAACAACCTATGTACATATATAATGTATAATAATTGAAATTTGACTGTATTTTAAAAAATACTAGTCGACTAAAACAGCCAAGATAATTTACTTTGTACAGACCAAAGGTCAGTTTTACGTTATTTTATGTTATAACTTCTGTACTGTTAGCTAGGCACAGGTGGAAGGTCAATATAATAAATATATATAAATGTATAATGTTATGAGATATAAGCTATTTAGTCTACACATTTATGTTTTCGTGTTATAAGTTGTGTTCATTCTAGAATGAAAGAGGCATAATTTACATTTATTTCCTAATTTTTATGGTGGTTGTAAGATTGGTCAAATTTACTGAACTCACACAGAGATTAATTACTGAAAATAACAGATAAAATATAAAGTTTTTTCTTAAGAAATGTTTGATAACTATCCAGGCATTATAAAGATTTTGCAGGTGAAATTTTAAAAATTTTCTGATGCATAAAAGTATTTTTAATCTTAAAATGAAAATTACTTTGCATGATAGATAGGCAAGATGTGAAAAGAAAAAAAAGGGATGAGAGAAACATTACTTTACAAACCTTAAAACTTAATAATAAAATTAGATATTTTGCATATAAAAGCATTGTAATGTTTACTGATAAACTACTAAATTTTGTTAACATTTGCTTACTAATTTAAAAGTTATAGCATGAAAACTATAAAAAGCACAAAATGATGATTATGATGTTGGTCCTAGGGACCGAGCCTGGGTTTAAAGATTACACTTTTTCTATATAGGCTGAAGAGTTTCGTATCACCTTGACTGGGGAAGGACATTTATGTAAAAAACATACGGTAACTCTGAGCATTCCTCACAAAACCTTGTAAAATTTTGTTAAAGTTTATAAGTATTTTGTACACAAGGAATGACAATATTTTAATAACATCTTTCTAATAAAAATATCATTTATCTATAGTAGCTACTTGCATTCAAACTGTTAACAGTTCAAGTGCAAGGTGATTTTCATTTTAAGTATAAAAATACTTTTCTTCATCTTATAGTTTTCATATTTCATTTGCATAACCTCTAGAA
>NW_013666262.1:132599-148890 GCF_000517525.1 Limulus polyphemus
GAAATTATGAATATAACCTCTAGAACCTCCTAAATAAATATCAAAGTTTTTCAAGGTAAATGTTTGTTTTATTTTTCATTTTCTGTACTATATCACTCACGCTAGCTATTATTATCAACATACAATGCAACAAACTAATTGAAATCAGGAAATAGAAAATAAAACACATACCTTTTAATTTTATGTAGGATATCTTTAAAGATATCTTTTAGTTATATTCATAATTTCAAGTCTTTTCCTTTTCACATATATTTAATTCTTAAGGTTTTATTTTCCTTTCTTGTCTCTTATAGTTTATTCTTCGTCTCAACGTAATTCAATGGTGCCCTCATGGCACATTACAGTGTCTAGCAGAGATGTGCAAACTTTTTATGCACTGGTAATATCGTAAGTCTTGACAGCTGATGCAAAGTATGATGTATATTTAAAAAATGTTTAAACCTTTCAATTACACATTTTAAAACATAAATAATACATAATTAACTAAAATATTAGAGTAAGATCTAAAAAAAAATGTAACTGTATCTCTAACTATAACATATTGAAGTAAGAAACAACCATAAGTGCTGTAGTTGATCAAGCAGCTAACATTACTACAGTTAGTTACATTTACTCCCTGATGACAACTGTGCACCAATTCAAAAAAATTACTGTTAGATTATAGTGTAAAATGAGCTCTTTCTATTGACTATAAACATGCATATGTAACCTCTACATGTAGGCTATAAAGTTCAAACAAATCTGTTCAAGGTGGGCATGTCACCTGGTAGGGGTTTACAAAATTTATTACTTTTTTCAACTGCATTCATCCAGAGATCTTTGAAATGTACATGCCAATAGTTTAAGCATATTATAATTTAGACATACATCTACACAACTGGCATTCTATTATTGAAAATACAGAGTGCCAAATTAATACATTAATACATCTAAAGTATTTTTAAAGGTTTCTTTTGAAATAAAGGATTTAAAACTTAGATAACATAAAACTTCAAATCACAACATACATTATAATGTTAATTTCGTTCACATGCATTGATAGTAAAGGTGTTTAATTAAATTTTGAATGTAACACAGTGACTTGGACAGAAAAGTGTTTAAAAGGGTACAATTTATAAGACACATGGAAAGGTTTAACCTGAAAATACCATACCCTGTTCATATGAAACACATACCCCACAGTGGTGGGCAGTGCTATATGTTTTTAGAATACTATTCTTAGTTTCAAAAAAACATATGCTACTTTATAAAATTTCAAAATTAGGCACATTCACAACTGAAACTGACTGCAAATGCTATACCTAGATAGGTCACTTCATTACATAAGTTTTATCAAGAATATAACATGAATGAGGCAAGCAAAAAACAGAAAAAACAAGAAGGATATGGAAATTATGCAAATAAAACTTGACACATTTCAGATAAAGAAAAGTTTTTAATCTTAAAATCAAAATTACTTTGCAAGTTGGATAGTCAACATCTTGAAAGAAAAATTTCACAAGCAAATCTTTAATAAAAAAAATCTTAATACTTAATTTAAAAACCTGATATTTTGTGTATGAAAGCCTTGTAATGTTTACTAATAATCTGCAAAATTTTGTAAAGATTCGCTTAAATTATCAAAAATTATAGTACAATTACTCTCATGGATACTTTGGTGATTACAAGCTGGGTGGATTCCACCCAGCCCATATTCATCGGGTTCAAGAAATGAGTTGTAACTGAAAATTACTTTAAAATAATTTATAAATCCAATTCAAAACAATCATCTACAATTAGGTAAAGCACAATTTGATTGTTATTAAAAGAGATATAGAGAAACAATGTTAATTTGCACAATTTACCAGACTTTTCACAATTTTCAGTAATTCCTCCATAACCACAGCAATTCCTTGATAACCAAGAAGTTTACATATAGCACGAAAGTGAGGAGACCCAACAAAACGATTGTACTGGTTATAGATAGTATTGTAAGCCATATTTAGAGCCTGAAAATAAAAATATTTGTTTCATTATGTAATACTTCACAAGTTGATTTGTAATTTAAGCATCCAAAAATACATTATTGTTCATTATACGATCAAAACCCTTGTCACGACTTACTGAAATTTTATTGCATTAATGTACAAAATTAAAGTATTTATTTGAAATAACTCCTGTGGATTGGTTTGTTCACTTAATTAAGCTTTAATAAGTTGGCAAACAACAATTTATAAGCATGATGAAGGTATATATATTTTTGGGTCTGAAGAAGACAGACAATGTTCTGTCGAAACATGTAGTATGCTTCCCCTAAAATAAATCACTTCATTATTTTTATAAATTGTTGTTTACCAACTTATTATTATTATATTATCATAATGCGCTTCCATACCGAAGTATAATTAAGCTTTGTTTTTCTCAAATTGAATAAATAATGCCAATTCAAACTTCTAGGAGATAGACAGTAATACATCTGATAAATTGAGGAAGTACCTAGATCTTATTCAGAACCAAATAACAATGTATCTTTATTAAATAAACTAAAATTCACTGCTGTAATATCACATTTTTAAAACTGTTATTAGATGTACTGTGTAATTGTTTTGAAATACTATTGGAAATTGAATAATTTCTTATATATATATATATATATATCATTGAGTATTTTTATCAGGCAAAAGTAAGTGCTCAAAGTCTTTTGTTTGGAGATTTTAACATTATTGTTAAGACAGTTTTCTTTGTTACCTAAGTTAGTTCTTATATTTTTCTAACATTTAAGGCAAGCCTCTTCATTGCATAGGAATCATGTTTTTATGATTCTGTTTCCCCATTTTGTACATGAACATCAAATACTGCAATTTCTTTGAACCATCATTACAACTGAAATTGTAAATGTAACAATTTGAATAAACCCCACTGAAACATATTAGGAAGTGTCTTATGCCTATATGAGCTGTATACTAAAATTTTATGATTTATATTTTGTTTTGTAAATTGAACACTTTTCTTTTATAATCTCTTAATATATTTAGGAAATAAATGATTCTTTGAGCAACTCAGCTCATTCTGCAACTCAACATATTGTCCTTGTCACATGTTGCATCTGAAGGATGTATAAGTTGTTACACTCACCAGTGCTCTTTTCTGCTCACACCATATTTGTCATGTTCCTGTACGAAAATGGAATTGGTATGGTTCCAGATTCTTTTCTAAATAAAAGCCTAGCAGGGTTAACAACAACTTAACTGTAAAAAGAATGTTTCTCACATTACTTGTCCATTGGACATGTACTTGGCACAATCACAAGTGAGCTGTTTTGTGTCTTGTTATGAACAGAGTAGATCACACTGGGTATCTGTTAGATGATGGTTTTGAGAAGTGTTTTTAAGCATACACATGTTGAGATAGTATCCAGCTGTAGTTGCTAACATCTGATTTAATCCTAGAACCTTTACCCTGCAACTTTGGTAAGCCAGAATTAACAGATGGGGTCACTAGCTTATGTTGGGGAATGATGCTCATGGCCTAACTTGTTCAGGTATCCAAATAACTGTGTCACTTATTTGGAAGCAGTTAGATACTTCTAATGACAGTAGTTTTGTCATGTAATACCTACAATATTACAAATTACAACTATTCGTTACCAAAATTATGCTAATTATTTTGAATGACCCCTCACATGTCCATGGCAGTTTTCATATATACCCATGGACTGATACTTCATAGCTCCAAAACTCCTTGCCGCTAACCCCCCTGTTGATTTTTTCCTTTTGTTTTTCATATTTTTTCTTTGTTCAAGTTGTGTGTGGGGGTGGGGGTGGAAAGGTGTGAGGAACCTACATGAAAAACTTCATGTCATTTTGTCACAAACTGTGTGAAGAGTTCAAAGATAAACAAAGATACTACATACAATTGTACTTCAAAACATCAAAAGCCATATCATTAGAGTTACTGTGGGTAGTAGCTAAGCGTTATATAATTAGTGGACAACTAAATAACAGGTATCTCAGGCACTATGACATCGTAACACTTGAAATCTTGTAAAAGAATAATAAGAAAATCCTGTTAACTTTTAACTTGTTTTAAACTTGAATTAGTACTTACTTTAGTTCCCCAAAAGTAATGGGGTTGGGCTGCTGGTGGCTTATCTCGAGATACGGACTGAGTGAACATTATATCTTTCACCTTGACAAACCTTAAAAACACATAATTACATAAATAAGAAAACTTAAAACTGTCTATAAAGTAGGTGAATAATACTGTTCTATACAGACAAAATGAATAGTATTATTTCTCAATATCTTAAAACAGTTTGCTAAAGATTAAACCATAACACAGTAAATAATGATTCAATAGTTACAAAAACAATGATAAAATAATGAACAAAACATATCTTGATCAATAAAATAAACAAGGAATTTGATAATAATTTTGTGGACAAAACCTCACAAACAAAACACCACTGCAGTTATCTGTTACTAGTCCACCTGTTGTATATTAATGTACACACATAATACAGCCCCTGTAAAGTGATTGATGTAAGGACCAAAAACTTACTACTAGAAAATTTGCACTGTGGATCTCCTTCAAAATAAACTGTACGTTTTTTATGGGATTAAACAACATCCTTTACCCATATATGTACACAAAATGTTAAATGTTTGCAGATGAAATATATTTTTTCAAAAATATTTTAATTTGCCATTTACAATAGAATACAGTTTTAAACTGTACTTAAAAGATGATGTAAATACTACATTTTTACTTTAAAATTTGTATTAACCCTATGACTATCACCTGGGCCCATTATACCCAAATTTCAGCTTTGTCAAGCTTGAAATTCAATGACCTTTTACAACTTTACTAACCTTGCAATCATACTTAAATTTTATAACTCTAGAACTACTCAGATTTTAAGACAAAAAAATATATCACCATATACTATATGGGTTCAATGGAGCCAAAAGCTTACAGAATTAAAGAAATCTTCATAATAAGTTTCGGGTGCATATTTGTACACTATATCTGCTTGTACTATTTATAAGTATTATATATTTTTATTATTTATATATATACTACTATTTACGAACTTATTCAAAACTGTTATGTAAAATTTAGGACTTCTTAAATCATCTTTTCAAAGATACAGTATTATGCAAATTGTGTTGTTTATTGCATCATTTTCTGTTACTCAACCTATGAAAAGGTGGAGCTAGTTTCCTCCTCAAGCATTCTAACAGTAAGTACTGTTGTGTACACTTGTATCTTGTCATCTCTGAAGAGGTTTTAAAAAGTTTTAAGAAATAAAGAAGAGGACTCGTCCTACAATGTCAAGAAGATGCACTGCAAATGAGAAAAGACAATTAATTTTTAGGGTCAAAGAACAAAGAAAGAAATAAAACAGATGACAGTACATCTGATAATGATGGTGAGCTGGAAAATATAATAAGTGATATTTCTCAATCTAGCATGTCAGATACTGGTGAAGATATTGAAATGGATAACAGTGGTCTTGCAGAAGTTAAACAATTTGTCTCTAAAAGCTAATATGAGGTAAATATATCTGAGCTTCCAAGCTTAGCAGCAGGAAGAGTACCACTCTGCAACATTTTGCAGCAAGCCCCTGGTCTATCTCACTACGCTAATAGAATGTGCGACTCCATTGCTTTGTCATTTATGCTCTTCATACGATCAAGCCTACTCAAGGTTATTCACAGATGGAAAAATGCTGAAGACCAAGTTGTGTATCAATACAGCTGGAAGGAAACTGATGATGTAGAACTAAAAAAAGTTTATTGGCTTAGTAATAATGATAGGGATTTATAAATCTAAGAATGAAGAAGACAGAGAAGTGCAGATAAATTACAATCCATCCATGACCTTTCTGAAACTTGGAAGCAATTTTAACAAGTTACTTTGGAGCATGCATGACCATAGATATGAAGTTAGTAATTTCTGGGGATGCTGTCCATTCTAATAGTACATACCATCAAAACATGGAAAGTATGGAATCAAGATTTGGGACCTGCAATAATGAGACATCCTATGTTTGGAAAATGCAGATGTATACAGGAAAAGACCCAGGGCAAAAAAAAGGAGTTAAATTAAGGGGAGATAGCCATTATGGACATGGTCAAAGAAATCTGAAATACAGGCAGAAACATCACTTATGACCAATTTTTGGCAAACTTGTGTAATTTTTATTCCCCTTATCAGCAAAAACTTCTAAAATAAATAGCTCGTGTATACCATCAGATGATTTCCTGTTACCATACAAAAAAGCAAGGCAACTGATGAATGGTAATATACCCACACACATAATGGATCATCTTTATAGTAAAATACAATAAACATAACAATAATATTCAATAAATAAGGATTTGAGTCACTGAATATTTCACCATTGCTTTCTGTACTCTACACCAAATAAGGCTTACCCAATGTCTAATCATAAAAGAAAATTTCCATAGCTTTTAAACAAATATAAGTTAACACAAAAACATTTTTAGGAATAAAAAGAATGTCTAATGAGACTAGAAAACAATTCCCAAGTCTTCTAAACAGTTTGAACATAAATCAGTTTTTTTTAAATTTATCACTTCTATTATTTTTGGCTTTTTATACAGGCATTCTGTGAACAATCTAGTTTAGGGTGATCCAACCTTTTAACTATGAAGGGTCAGACAGTTCAGGACAAAAAAACCAGAGGGCTATTATTTACTATTTATATAACTTACTGGAATGGAACTTTCCTAATAACATTTATTTGCGAGTAAAAAATGTTTTTCTCATACACATAAACTTTAACATGTAATTCATAGTAAGTATGCAGGCTGGATAACTCAATTGAAGGTCTTGATACAGCTCACCAGTTGGACCATGTTAAAATAGGTAATATGTAGAAGAAAGACAATATCCACCAACGGCAAACTTACAACAAAAATGTGAACAACAGTATTAATAAACATGTTCATGTTGATTTATACTACTAGATATATTGATTTTCTTATCCACATTATATTCATTTAATACTTTCTCAATCCTTGGACATTTCAGTTTCAATTACAAAAATTATACTAATTTCCACATTTGATATTTTGATATGTACTTCACCTAATCATCATGATACAGTATGTATGTTACTTTGCATAATTTCTTCTTTCACTTCAAACTCCAAATAATCTTCAAATCTTGTTTTAAATTTTACCCTATTTTTTAACATACTAATCAGAAGAATTTGCCAACATCACCTGGCCTTCACTGTTTTGATATAATCGCCAGTCTACATTTCACTGTTTACAATGTTATTTGGTTGAATTTGTTTTGATTCCAACTACAGCTTATTGTTTATTATATTGCCTGAAGAATGGTAAGATCTAAAACATGATTCTGATAATAAAACTGTGGAATAAATTTTCCTTGGTGTATTCCATTTTTTAAGTTCTTAGATATGTCTTTCAGTATTCCTTTTAAAAAATCAAGATTTACAGCCTCTTTAGGTTAGAAAATAATAAGAAAACTATACAAAAAAATAACTAAGCTTTATTAATAAAAGTTATATGCACATGATTTACAAAAGAAAAATATCGAGTATCTACAATGCATGAGAAGTTCAGGAAATTTTGAGAGAACAAAATGGAAATGTACAACAAAGAAAAAGACTCAAGTACATGTACAAAGAAAAGAATACTGAAGATTTCATTCACACAAAGAAGGTACTAAGATTTTAGTATACTGGCACGCTAAATGAAATCAAATAAACTGATATTAAACTAAATAAAAAGTTTAAGATCATACATAGGTAAAAACAAATGAAATACAATCAAGCATCCTACATACTGAACAGAGTAAAATGCAAAAGAAATTAAATTGAATTAATCCTTGACCATCCAGCAGGAGAAGAATAGGGAAACAAAAGCCTAAACATCAGCCTGCTAGATGGTAGGCTCCACCAGTTTCATATTATGAAAAGCTTCTGCAATTTTGAAGGGAATTGGGTTAGGCAAATACTGCCTTGAGAAGCTCTCTAAACTTTATGACATCATACACTTTTAAGAGACTAAATTTTCAAACCTTGAGAAGTTCACTCTCATTGGCTTTAACTTCATACAACATGCTGACACATAGCCTGGGACAGCCAATGCATTTCAACAAAACAGCAACATCTGCATTATGACAGCTGTAAGTGAAAAATAAACCATTGCAAGATATAAACTATCAAGATAACTCAAACAAGTCTGAATCATCAATGTGTACACGAAAGCTAATACAGTATATCATACTGAAGCTTGAAGTTTCCTGCCTGACAACACTTTTCTTTATCTAGCAGTAGGAGACTTCAGTTCCAGACATTCAACCTTTGATAGATGTGAAAGCACTAATGGCAAGGGTTTACATTCTCCTCTTCACAGTATAGCCATCAACCTTAACTTGTTAAACTAGAAAACAAGTGAACCAACAAGAATCGCTGACTGCCAAGGTAATAAAGACTCCTGTGTAGACCTTGCTTTTCCTAACCCCACTTGAGCGTCATCTCTACTTGGCAGAGGGGATATAATGTCTGCATCTTGTGTGTATGAAGACTAAGTCATATAAAACAATCTAAAACCTCCTACAAGCATGTTTAGCTTTCTTATACCACTCATACTTTGAAGCATTTTATCCACTTTTGAGCAAAATCAAATCAATAACAACTACAAAAAGAACACCACATGTTTGTGGAAGAGTGATATTTCCAAAACCTGAAAAACACAGATAAGGCATGACCCAGCTTAGGTAAAGGAGAGGACTGCTACTGTCTACAGGCAACTAACTTCCAAAGTATGTGAGATGAGATATGCAACAAGACCAATCTCACAAACACTTCATTTTGATATTTTAACAAAATTAAAGCTGGTACAAGAACCACAAACATATCAATATCATTTAAAATGATGATAGTGCCCCACTCTCTACAGGTTAAAACAATTGTTTGTTTTTGAATTTCGTGCAAACCTACACGAGGGCTATCTGCGCTAGCTGTCTCTAATTTAGCAGGGTATGACTAGAGGGAATGCAGCTAGTTATCACTACCCACTGCCAACTCTTGGGCAACTCTTTTACTAATGAATAGTGGGATTGACCGTCATCTTATAATGCCCACACGGCTGAAAGGATGAGCATGTTTGGTGGGACAGTGATTCGAACCTGCAACCCGCAGATTGCAAGTCGAGTGCCCTAACCACCTGGCCATGGTTAAGACAAAAGCAAGGCTTTAATGCACATATATGTTAACCAATGTAATCATGGGAACATGCAGGAGAGGTTCAAGGTATAGCAATTCCTATCTGAACTACAATTACATGTTGATACAGAAGCCAAGTTTAGCTTGAATGAGATACAAAGTCATAAATACATTTAAAGATGGATCTCCAGGTCCAGATGATGTAATAAATCCCCATAATCAAGGAACTTACAGAAGCCAACCTATTAAAGTTAGTATTGGAGTATCAATATAACAAGACAAAAGGTAACATGTTTGAAATGTGGATTGATGCTTTTATCAAATCCATACCCAAACCCAAAAAGGATCACTTGTCTTAGATGCCACTGAATCATCATCCTTCAAAACATTATTGGCTAGATTTCAAAGAAGGCCGTAACTAGAAGGTTTTGCTATGAGATTGATCCACTACTACTACTATCATGAAGTGGTTATATCAGAGGAAGAGAAACTCAGATTAATGATGCTAAATTTACAGCTGATAAATGGGGAAGGATATGATACTGGTCAAAATACCTTGTCAACAGCTTTAGATCTAGAAGATGCCTACAACAGTGTCCAACTGCCCATTCTTGCTGACAAATTGCTTAGATAATGCATCAGTGTAACATATGTAAAATGAGTCAAAGTTGCACTGTCAGAAAATGCATCATGAAACATGGAAGCTGGCAATCAGAATGAATCACTACTAACACTGGTCTGTCTCAAAGATCACCATCCTTGCTATTCCTCTCAAACATCTACACCATCAACCTAGCCTGCCTTAACAGTACAACCTAGCCTATGCTGATGACATTTTGAAGTAATGCAGAGGATCTAGAAAAGCTGAAATCAAAAGCAAGATGCAACTATCTCTTTTCCAATAAAGTAGGGGATTACCTACAAGGCACCTCAGAAGATAGTCATGAGTGGAAAGGTGTTATAAAATTACCATTGAAATTAATCATCACCAGCAGTTCTCAGATGTCGCATTGTGGAATGAACATCTGGCATCAGTAGGATCTGTTGAAATTAGCCTATTGAAAATGTAGAGATTGGGAAAAGGGTGTAGTGAAAGAAAGCCTGTCAATATCTATTTAACCCTTTCAAGAGAGGTCACAGATGAAAGGCAATGTCACCTCGTTTTTTGACTCGCATTCAAAATTTTATTGAACTACTATTTCATGAATTTATGTCAATAAATTTGGTATCAAACTGTAGATTATAATTCAAATTTTACTATTATACATTATTAAATTTCTTAATTTTAAAAGTAAATATTTAAAAAATACAGATAAACATCGATTTTTGTGTCACATGGTACGTTGAATGCAGCACGGGTTCAACTTAGATGTTTGTGAAGTCAAAATACTAAGTCTATAGTTTCATATGAATTAGAAACTCAAATTACTGATCCTGACAAGTTAGAATACAAAATAAGGAGGTCTTATCTTTTCTATTTGCTAACATATTGCTCATGTAATAAATCAAATACAGAGGCTCCCTTATATATACACTTACTTCTATATATGAAATGAATAATCAATCAGAAGCTCAGAATGTCCCTTACTGGCTTTCTCAACCTTTCATCATTTCTTTCCTTTGAATCTAGATTTCAATGAGAAAGAAATTCAATGAATATTGGAGATTTTATATCTCGTGTATTTCTTAATGGGTTGCCTTGAAATTCGTTATGTGAAGTAAGGGTCTAGTAGAGCACATCCACTGAAAATATGAGATAGTTTGGATTACCACAGTCCGAGATACAGAAGGTGGAAAATTGCTAAACTATCACTCCTCTTAATAACACACAGTGTGTCCTGCAGGTTGTTTTAGTTGCACGACACACTACAGAGTGTCTTAATGTTTACTATGAATTTAAACATCTTAGATGGAGTTCTTGGTGTATTGGATCTTCTAACAAATGGTTTCAAACACATGTGAGTGAACATCCAAACTGATAATACTTTTGTCATACTTGATCATCCTGAACACTAGGTCAGTAGATCAGTTCTTGAGGTATCTCAATCAGCAAAATGATAAGTCAAAGTTTACTACAGAACATAAAAAAAAAGATCACCAACTTGCCTTCTTGCATACATTAGTGTATGATAATGTAATGTATCATAAAGATATTTACTAGTTCATATTTCAATTCTGCCAATTTATCCCATTTCTATTTAAGAAAAATTTAGTTAATATTTTGATTCACTATATTTACATGGTCACTAACACATATCAATATTTCCGTAAAAACATGAAAATATCAATAATTTTTTAATGAAAAACGGTTTTCCTATAAACATCAGACAACATCACATGATTATTTTTGGGAAGTCAATGTCTCAAAACAGCTTAAGTGAAATATTATAAAACAGCATGTATCAATGACAATGTCATGTGCTGGCAAACATGCATTGTAAATGATAAAACAAGTATGTAAACTTTTTGTTTTTTACAACTTATACACAAGATAGATTCAGGAGTTATTTTTAAACATAACATATATTACAAAATTTTTTCAGGTTTAAAACAGAATATCACCACTGATAACATCTAATCTTGTTTATGAACATGAATGTATTAGATTCATTTCTAGGTATATTGGATATAGTGAGAGAGAATTTGCAAATCTGGTGATTGGAGATAAATTTAGCATAAGAGCTCATGCTACTTGTGAATGTGATTTGATGATAAATGGGAGAGTGCTTGAGATTTTTTGAAAGGCCAATGTCTTAGTCTTTGGAAATTGTCAAGAGGGCTTTATCTTATCATGAGAATAGGCAAAATGATCACAACTATTTCCTATCACTTCCACCTCCAGTTTTTCTCATTAATAAAAGGGAGTATTATAATATATCATTATCACACATGCCTTCATTTTTCTCTGTCTGGGGGGACTGACATCATCAACCACAAGATGAAGTCCAAGGATTAAAATTATATGCTTGCATGTTGTAAAGAGAATTAAAATATAACTAAAAAAAAAGCAACAACAAATTAAAATATAATAGTGCAATTTCTTTGAAAATTGGTGGATTTCAGAAAAACATTTGGGTTGTAAGGAGGACTGGTATACTAATGGGTGCTAATTACTCACATAATATGGCTAATTTCTCTTTAATGTTATGAAAGAAACTTTGAAAAACTCCACTAATATAGTGCTTCTGTAACATAATCACACACATACAGATAATCTTACAGTTATGAATTGTAACAATCATACATCCAATCTACAAAATACTTATCCAGTTGATCTAAAGTTTTAAGAAAATAATGTCACTTCTAATACTTAACATTTTATATCAATATTAATAAGGGCTTTGTAAATATTAATATTTCTGACAAAGAAAGGAATGTCTTTTAAGACTATTAGTCTACCATGTTTCATTAAATATTTCTATAAATATGATAATGGGAATTTTTTTGTTCTCAAAGGTACAAAATTATATGGTGAGGCTGCTTACATAATGCACGAGTTTGTGAAATACTGAGAGCTAATAATTTTCAAAAACTTTCCTTAAAACAACTTAAGTAGTTTTCATAGAAAATGTACAGCAGAAAAAAAAGGTGCTAATAAAGATACATTTTGGAGATTATGTCTTTATTTATATTAAATGTTTTATTAAAATTTACTTAGTAATTCTTAGAGAACATAAATTCTTTGTAGATTTTTTCTGCATATGTGTTCCCACTTTGTTCGGTAAACATATCTTTCTTTCACTTTACATTGCTTCTTTTCTGTACCTTTTTTTAATCTTTCATTTCTTTTTATTTTACTTGTTCCTTTTCTTGTCCTTGTCTGTATCTAAATAGATCATAAATACTCTGTCTCTAACTTAAGGCCTAGTTATAGGATACTTCTTTTACCCCAATAATTCTTTACTTTCTGTTCATTGTTTGTATTATTTCATTTTTTTTGTTTTTCACAACTGCTTTTTTAAATGAAGCACATACTTTCCAAACCTTGCTGCAAAAGGCAAATAGTAGTACAATATCAATATCTCTTCCTTCTTATATCAGTTTTTTTTTATTAATTTGAAAGAATGTATTTTTTATATTTATATGTGAATATAAATTATCATATTATATCTTGAATATATTATGTCCTGTTAACTCTTTCAGCACAGGCTCGGTCTTGGGACTAGCCTTGTAACATTTTGTGCTTGTTATAGTTTTCATGCTGTTACTTTTAAATTAGTAAAAGTTTGTTAATGAAATTTGACAGATTATCAGTAAACATTACAATACTTTCATATGCAAAATATCAATTTTTTTTTATTAAGTATTAAAGTTTGTAAAGCAATGTTTTTCTCATGCCATTTTTTTCTTTTTTTGCATGTTGCCTTTCAAACATGCAAAGTAATTTTCATTTTAAGATTAAAAATACTTTTATGCATCAGAAAATTTTCAAATTTCACATGCAAAATCTTTATAATGTCCAGATAGTTAACAATGTTTCTTAAGAAAAAACTTTATATTTTATCTGTTATTTTCAGTAACAAATCTCTGTATGGGTTTGGTAGATTTGACTGATCTCATGACCACCATAAACAATTAGGAAATAAATATAAATTATGCCTCTTTCATTCTAGAATGACAACAAATTATAACATGAAAACATAAATGTTTAGACTAAATAGCTTATATCTCATACAATTATACATTTATATATATTTATTATACTGACCTTTCAGCCATACCTGGCTAATAATACAGAAGTTACAATGACGCAGCGCACATGCACTCATGTTACTGTATCCAATAATATAAAACTGACCTTTAGTCTTTACAAAGTGACCCGTCTTGGCTGTTTTAGTAGACTAGTATTTTGTAAAGTGCATTCACATTTCAATTATTTTACATTATATATGTATATAGATTATTGCTATTTACAAATAAGTTCTTAAATTTCAGTTATTTTTCTTAAAACATAGAACAGTAAATAAAGAAGTATAGAAAACAATTATCTACTCAAGTTACGAACTTTGTACTTGTTTGCTGCTTGCCATAAGATGCTAAGCCTTATCAAATTTTCCACATCGAGGATATGAAACAAAATAATTATGTTATATATACAGTTGAATAACCAAAAAATCATAAATTACCATATCAATATCATAGAATTCCACTATAATTTAGCTTAGTAACTAAACTGTATTTCAGTCTAAAAAATATGAAATTTCGAGCAGACTAAAGACACAACCTACCTCCTTGAAATCTTGGTTTGAAAGAACAAGATCATGTCCTAACAACTTAAAATGGCCAAGAAAGCCACTAAGGGGCCATTCTGAGCTTTCAATTGGCTATTCATGTCATATATAGAAGTGCATATAAGGGAGTGTTTCCAAAAATGAAAAGAGGTGGGTGAGGAGCCACCATTTTTGATTCAGAACACAAGCAATATCTTAGCAAATATAAAAGATAAGAGCTTCTAATCTTATATTCTAGCCTGTTAATATTGGTAATTTGAGTTCCTAATTCGTAAGAAACTATAGACTTAGTATTTTGACATCAAACTTCTAATATGAACCAGTGCTGCATTCAACATACCATGCAACATACAAATTTTGATGTTTAACTGTTTTTTTTTAATTTACTTTTAAATTAAGAAATTCAATAAGTATAATGCTAAAATTTCAATTATAATCTACAGTTTGATACCAAACTTATTGACATAAATTCATGAAACAGTAGTTCAATAAAAGTTTGAATGAGAGTCAACAAATATGATGACATGGCGTTTGACTCGTGACCCATCTGGAAAGGGATAAGCTTTATAGTAAATAATAACTCACTTATATTTTCATCTTGGTTTTTACTGCAAACTTTGTTCCTACAGCATAGGATGTAACTATAGTTCCTCTTTCACAATACACTTGTGTACACTAGTAACTTATAATAGTTAAATAGTTCCATATGTCTCTTATATGAGTAAACAACTATACATGATCATAACTATTTAATGGGTAAATTTTAACTGTAAAAATAATTTGTAGGTCTCTTTATGCAATTAAGCCTAAGACTAAGTTTCATATAACAAATGTACTGGTGAATATAATTTGCTATCAAAGGATAAAACAACAGTACCTGTAATAGATTTGTCTAAGTATTTAGAATAGAAAAGCTGCTGTTATTAAAAATCATAAAATAGTTTTTCTTTTTACTGGAAACAATTACCATGGAACTTGTAAGCACCAACAACAGAAAGTGTGATTTATAATAGCATAGATATTATTAAACATCCTAATGGAATTATTTTTTAAATTATTATTCATCATAAAAACAATTAGACATTAAATACACAAAACATCTAAAAAAAACTCTCAGTAGCTTACCTTGATGTAGCAGCATTGTAACAATAATTTGGAAGAAAGTCATAATTGAGTTCCCAAAAGACATGAAGGCAGATTCTACCATAAGGAGCCAGAACGTTGTGATTGGCCTCACGAATCATGGCATCAAAATCGTTCAAAGTTATGTATTTACTTAAGAGCTTGTGTGTCATCTGGTTAACTTTGATAAGGCCTTCTAACTCCTGTAAAATAGAATAATTATTTTCCTTGAGATGATTACTTCTGGTGAATATCAAGCTATTATAACCTAACTGCTATTAGAAATGTTTTTTTTTGACAGATTATTGGAATACATAAGCAAAATTAAAACATGCTTTCACAAAAGTATGTTGACTAAAAATAATTATGATTCCTTGGGAGTTTGAAAGCTCCTTCCAATATAAAGTGCTGATATCTAGCACCCAATTTTTTTTTTCTTTACTAGAGCTAACTTTCAAACCTTTTCAGGAATCTTCATGAAAGTTTTGTTAAGAAAGAATTCTTTTAAATTTTGCTAAACTATCAACCACAATAAGGAGTAGGAGTACTTTTCAGTATTTAATTTTTTCATGCATGTTAATATATATACACACCTGGAAAAAAGTTAAGCACCCCCGTGTTTTTTTCAAGTGATTCAGATTCGACGTTCTTGTGATTGATTATAAATTACCATTCAATCTAAACGTGTTTATCAAATGAAATTATGCATATTGGCACAAGAAAACAAGATTAT
>NW_013666262.1:149890-166937 GCF_000517525.1 Limulus polyphemus
TTTTTCCAGGTGTATATATATATATATATTTGATGAAAGTAATAGCTATTTTTGTTCTTTTGAAGTATAAAACCACTTGTATATTTGTGATCATGTGGTATATTCATGCCAAATGGATTTCCCTTAGAGTGGTGAGGTAAGTCTGCAGTATAATGAAAGATTCAGCAAAATATATATATATTACAAAGTTACATTGCTTTTCTCTGAATATCTGAGTTTGTGAGAATGAAAATAAGAGACTGGTAAAAAACACAATTTTTATTTTAACATAACACAAACGCAGTGTGTAATTGTTTTGGACAATAGACTGTTACTTCCACTGGATTGAAACTGTTCTCTCCAAATGATCAGTCCAAGATAATGTATTGGCCTGTTTAAATTCAATGCTCCTTACGTTACAGGTAACATCATATTTACTGACAGTGACAAGCAATACCCAGTTAACTGGTCATTCTCATTCAAAGATAGGGAAGGCCACTGTTTTCTACATTTCTTGCACAATATGAAGCATTACAGCCATCCTCCCATGGGTAAAATGAGATGTGTATTCAAAAGAATTACAAGAAACAGAAGCAGCTAGAATGACATGAACTTAATGACATTTTTCACCATGTGTTTATGTGAAAATTTCACATATCTAAAAATAACTGATAAATACAGAAAAATACTACACCAACAAAAATCTTCCCACAGGCAAAACAGTTGTGTTCTTAAAAAAATGACAAGGAGCAAGTCAGTTAGAAGAACGTCAAACTTAATAACTTTCTTAAACACATTTATGTAAAAACTGCACATATTTAGAAATAACTAATTAAATTAGAGTAATACTATATTAATACAAGAAGGTAGAAAATGCATATGGTTATATAATATAATCGTCATCATCATCATGTGTCCTTTCCTCAGACAGATCTAAGGCACAATTTTTCCCTCCATTTAGCTCTGTCTTCAGTTGCTTTATTCATCTGTACACAAGTCCTTCCCTTGTCAAGGAATCTTCCTTGCTCACCTCCTTCATCAGGCCTTTCCCTTCTCAACATATGCACTACACAGATTTTCTTCCTCTTCATGACTGATGTGACAACCCCATGTTCTTCTCCCACCTGATGTAAGACCTCTTCATTTGTCTTTCTTTCAGTCCAATTTATTTTCATGACTCTTCACCAAATCAAGACTTCAAAACCTTCCAGTCTTTTTATTCTTCCTTACACGTTGTCCATGTCTTGCATGTCTATGTTGCCACACATTAGATGCAACTCTATTATTCTGTTTGTTTAATTAGTAACTCCTTTTTCTTTCTGAAGGCTTCTTTAGTCATTTCAATTCTGGTTTTGATTTCTTTAGAGCACCAACCATCTGATGCAATAAGGCTACCTAAAGTAGCAAAACTTATTCACCTCTTCAAACTTTTTACTTTTGACAGTAATGTTTAATTTTCTACCTTATTTCCTTGGCACCCTCATCACTTTAGTCTTATTTTAATTGTAAAATCCTTTGCTGCTTCACTTAGTTTCATAACTAAAAGTTTTATTCCTTCCTTTGTGTTAACCAGCACTACCCTATCATCTGCAAATCTCATTATCTGTCTACCAATCATTATAACTTCAGTCAGATTTTCCTATGCTTCTTTTATCATTGCCTTTACATAAACATTGAAACCTCTTCTGATTATTGCATTGTCTGATTCATCTTTAGCTATTATCACTGTTGCTGTTTGACCCATTTTCAAAGCTACAATCAGTCTTCTATCTTTTCAGCACACTCTGATCATTTGGAATACAGTGAACTGTTGTTTTCTTGTGATTTGTTTCACTTGTCTGAACTTCCTTTCAAGCTTTAAATGAAAACTAAAAACCAAATAAAGCTATAGTAATAGTTTTTTTTATGAGACCAGGTTTTATCTATTTACTGTTATGGATGAGAAAAATGTTTAACTTTATTTTTAATTTTCAAGAATTTTTTAAATATTTAAGTATGTGTCTGTTTCATGTTTAATTAATTGCAATATGGATAGTAACTTTGTTTAAAAATATTTAAAAAGTGTGACATGTTTATATAAGGGACCCTCTAATCAACAATATCCTCAATCCACAAGACATTTGATACACACAGAGATCCCATAAGTTAAAATATATCAACCATTAAGCAGACAAATATAAAGATTTTTTCTCCTTGTTTTTTAAATTTTAATCCACTCAAAAACTTGTTAATGACACAACTACTGTAAAAATACACTTGTAGTGGTAAAAAAGTCCATTTTCAAAAATTCATTAGCTTTCATAAAAAAAACAGAATATACAAAAAAACCTAGTTACAAACAAAATGCACAAAGGTCTAGTAGTTTTCCATGTCAATGCAAGATATAACAGCTGTTACTTCCACATTTCATTTTTACCTTTTAAACCATGCAGCAGTCAGATAGTTTGAGAGAATAAAACAGATTATTTTGATGAGTAACTTTTGGTTTATTCTTTCAGTTCAACTGACAACATTGTATTATTTATCATACCTGACAAGGTATCAAACCTCTCGAAGTGCACTACACAAAAATTGGCACTTCCAAAGAAAGTTTAAACTAATGCTATTCCTTCACTCTTCTTTATTTACAGAGGCATAAACAATAAAGTCAGACCCACTTTCCACGCCCACCTGTATCACCCCCCCTTTAAAAATTAAAGATGATTCTTTCTGGTGCTATATATTATATCTTTTATAATCAATAGAAAGGTAAAGTTTTAATCTATTAAATGACATTATATTGTGTTGTTTTAAGTACAGAATATTGTCTATTTCAGTTTAAAAGTTTCTCTCACAGTGTTCAGTTCAAGAAGCTTAAGGAACTATTTTAAGACTCTTATGTCATAGTTACAACCAGCGAAATTGTAATATTTATAGGACGTTGCTTTGTGCATGTTATTATTGTGTTGTAGGTGCATTA
Organism: Limulus polyphemus; assembly: GCF_000517525.1. Taxonomy (NCBI): domain Eukaryota; kingdom Metazoa; phylum Arthropoda; class Merostomata; order Xiphosura; family Limulidae; genus Limulus; species Limulus polyphemus. Next base: position 152,829 of record NW_013666262.1, read on the forward strand.
CTTATTTAAGCAAGTACAAATTATTTAGTGTACTACTGTCATCAGTGAAAAAAAAGTAGGCATAAATTTCATCTGTAACTAACAGCAAAAAAACATGAGGTCAAAGGTAAGAACTAGATTTCTTGTTTTTCATGTATTTTTCATTCATTGTTATAAAGTAACTAAAATATAAAAACTAGAATAGGTTAGACTAGGTAGGCTAAAGAAAAATAATAATAATTCTCCATAAGGCATGCTCACGAGTAGCTTTTGCATTTCATCATTCAATACGGTAACTTGACCTATTCATTCACCAAGTGATTTTCAACTTGTGTGGCAGGATTATTAGTTAGACACTGTTCAAAGTTCAATAAAACAATAAAATTCAGTAGAAACAGATGTAAACTGTTATGAACCTTAAGTTATTTAGGATAAAAAAATGTAATTTCATGTTACAATTTGCATTCATTCTAGAAAGAAAAAAGGGTAATTTAGATGTATTTCATATTTTTTATTGTAGTTACAAGGTCTGTCAAATTGACAGAGTTCATATAAAAGTTAGGGCAGAGAAAATGACAGATAAAATATAAAGTTTAACTGAAAAAGTTTAATATTTATTTAGGAGATTTTAGAAGTAATACTGATGAAAAAAGGTATTTTAAATTTCAACATGAAAATCATTTTGCACTAGAAGCAGTCAACACTCTGATTCCATATATATTCATAGACAAATATTTAGTAAAAATACTTAATTAAAAAATCTGATTTTTGTGTAAAAAATTTGTAATGTTTATTGAAACCTTGCCAAATTTCATTAGGATACACAAAACATATTGAAAGTTAAGGTATAGAAACTCTTATGTTTATTTTGTGGTTACTATGTTGGTCACATTGACCAACCCTGTATGGAAAAAGTTAATTGATTGTTTGGTGTGAAAGCTAACAATGTTCGAGTGACTGAAGATGTCTTGAAGAAAAAAAAAAACATTTTTTTTACTGATATGCTTGAATTTTGTGAATTGAGGTTTTCTATTGGTAGATTACAAACATTTGCTTGTCAATATGATATTTACTACAGAATAATCAGTGATGAAAGTGTTGGAATAATTGAAGTTAACACAGCAGAAGGACAAGCACAACTAAAACTGTTAGTTGGACAATAAGGTGTTTAAAACATGAATGAAACAGCCTTCTATTATAGGATGTTACAAATTAAGTTGTTAACCATTGACACATACAGCAAAATTATGAAGATTAAAAGAATTGCTAGCTCTGGCTTTTACTGTTAATACTGACAAATTAACTCCACTAGTAGAACCTGGCAACACATAAATCCTAGATGCTTCTGAAATTTCAATGTGCCTCCCTATGTCCAGTACTATTCTAACAAGAAAGCCTGGATGACATCTCTAATATTCGGTTAGTAGATTAAAGCTTTTGATCAGCAAATGCATCATGACAATTGCAACATTCTCTTACTTTTGACAATGTGAAAGTCACATTTTTACCACTGGCAAAAATATAAAATTATCCTTGTTTAATGTAAAATCCTATTTCTTGTCACTAACCATCACCAGCTACCTACAACCCATGGATAAATGAATTATAAAAGAATGCCATTAGACCTATTTACACCATGAGGACAAAAACTCAGCAGTTTTACAGAGTATGCAACAAGACTAAGAAAACCATTGTGCTGTATGTGACTTATATAAGCCAGTGATAAGATCAAAATATCGATAAGACTGAATTTCATCTGAGTAACATGGTATGGAAATACACTCCATACTGCATAAGATGACTATTTCCAAAGATAAGTAAATACTGTGAAAGACCTTTTGTACTAAAAAAATCACCAACATGGATTATAGAATCCGGGATAAGTGTTCCACACCAAAGGTCATCCACTGTGATTGTCTTTGAAAATATGTCAGTGAGAGAATAGTCAATTGATTAGCTTCAAAGAATACTTTGTCAGAGGTAAATCAACCTGTTGAAGATCCCAAATTTCATTTGAAGTTCATTTCCAATATATCATCAAAGATGAAACATCAGTGAATTCCTAAGATTAAGGATGTAATGAAGGGTCGATTTTGACAATTGAAGGTTCAGAGCACATTACAAACTGAGAATACTAGTTTGCATAATTTCTTAGTGACATTGCCATAACTAGTAGCTTATATTTAATTGAAAACTCTTGTATTTTACAGATAGTACATATAAATCAACTATTCACATACAGTTTAAAAATATATTACAATGCATATTGCTCATACACAAGTATTCTGAGACAAGATCACACCTTTTCACACTCCTAATATACTTTCCCCATGCATCTGCTTTAAAGATTTATATGTCACATGAATTACATTACTCTATAAATGACATCATTATGCAGCAAAAGTCCTACACACTAGCACTAAACACATCAGACCTGTTTTCATTACTTCAATTTAACAAGTGTTGTACAGTTTAAGGAACTTAATTTCCTTTTTTTTTTCTTCTACACCATGAACTCACATTAACATGACATCTACTACTACTTGTGAGAGTGAAGAACTTCCCCACACAGGTTATGTATAAACTATTGGTTCTGGAAGAATACTGACTGAGAATGATATGATGCCTAGTGTGCATCTGGTAGTGGGTTCCCTTATGGAGTCAGGACCTTCAGCTCCCAACCCCTTTTCAGGCATTCCTTCCCCTCATTTTAAGGAGAAGAATGAGGACAAATTTGATTGTTTGTTTCCTCCTCTTAGTTTTGCTGTTGAGGAGAACCCTCAAACTTCCTCACATTATTGTGATCTTAATATCACAGGTATGTTACATTCTTTCTTTCCTTTGTGTCATATGACTCTTCTCATTCCCTCCTTCATAACCCTAACCCTAAACTTTTCTTTCCTCCTCCTCCCGAGATTAGAATTCATGCCGATTCTTTTCTTGACCAACAACATGGTCTACTGAGATAGTGTGTTTTGCAAGATCACTTGAGGTATCTTTTTGGTAGTTCTCTACATCTAACTTCTGTCTGATCCAGACTGTACCTAATCCATGGACTGTCATGTAAAAACCCAACACCTGCGGGTGTTCTGCCTACTTCCCTGGTTCATGCTTACTGGCTTTTCAAAATAGGGTTATGCAGCTACCCATTGCACTGTCTCCAGTAAAAGATCTTGCCAGACTGAAGAACCAACAGGGTTCTGGATGTTTTCCTCTGGTCTCCACACTTCAAATCCCCCCACCCACCCCTTTTCATTGGGTAGAACATTGGAGACCCTCACCACTTACCAGTTCCTGTGGTGGTGGACCATGGAGAACCTTCACCCACTGGGCATGTATGTTGGAGCAATATACAACTGAGTACCAATACAGTGAGATGGTGGTGACACTGTTAATGTGGCATAAGTCACCCCATCATATAATTATACCACATGCCATTTATGTCCTCCTCTCATTGCCCCTAGTCTGTTTAGTTGAGATGAGATATATCCACACTATAAAGCTGTGCCCTTCTGCAGCCAGTTTAGTTGAGTTAAGGTGAGCACACTTCATACACATGTGCTCTCCCACTCCTGCAGATATCACCTGTTCAGTTGAGTTGAGCATGCACTAACAAACTGTGTTCTCCTCCTGCAGATGATGTCTCTTCAGTTAAGTTGAGGTGTGTACACACCATATCACTATCCATGACAAGAATATTTTACCCTCCTCCCACAGCTGTAGGTCCAATAACATCTGACACTGATGTTAGTTTAGGTGAGCAAACTAGGTACAGTTTGAATGCACTCCAACAATGCTACACATATTGGCTCTCCAACATCTTGTGTGCAAGTGCTTGGGAGACCATGTTCTTATTCCACCCATCCCTGCAATACATATATGGCTCGTTTGCCACTTCCTCACTTTCTTCAAAAGCAAAAAGTATATCCTAGAAGTGAAGAAATGCAGTCTCCAATGAATGTGCCCCCTATGGAGCCCCAGTCATCAGATGTCACACTCCATGGGCTTTTTCCAGGCACTTTCTGAAGGGAGCTCATTTAGGTAAATCTTTGCACTGGCCCCTCCACCACTTAAACATGGAATTCTAGCTTAACTGTGTGAAGGGGTGTGGAATTGTCTTGGAAGTTAATATTTCCTCAGCTGAAAATGTATTACTGATAGATACTCGCCTCTCACACACATTCCCACCCATCCTCCCCATTTCTGTTGTACATTTTCTTAGTTGCCTCGTCAGAGAATGAAGATTCACAAATGCAAATGCATAAATGGAGTTAATGCACATGATGGTGTGTTGTCCTTCTTTTGGTGGTGGAGTGTTGCTGTATAGTAATGTCATTATGCAGTAGTGCAATTCACAGGAAACTTGTTTGTTTAGGTGGGAGTTCATTAAAGGCTTGTAGCATGCAAATTTCTAAGGCAGAAGCATGAGGAATATACCTTAATTGTGTGAAGAGGTGAGTATCTATTGGAAATACATTTTCAGGTATGAAAAATGTTACCTTTAATGCTATGTTCAATACTCGTATAGCTACATAAAATAAATTTGCATTTCAAAGATACTCTCAGCCAATATAAAGAGCTGCAACTGATTTAACTCTCTCCTCTCTCTCTCTCTCTCTTTATATAGCTGTCATTTCGACTGACCCTGTAACCACCAAATGATCATGAAAGTAGTCATACTATAACTTTTAATATAGTAAGTGTATTTTCATGAAATATGACAAGATTTTAGCAAACATTACAAGTCTTTTCTACACAAAAAAATAAGGATTTTTAATAAAGATTTTTTCTTAAATATATGGAGACAGAGTGTTGGCTAGCCTGAGCATAAGATGATTTTCATGTTAAAAATAAAAATACATATTTGATCTTACATTTATCAGATTTTATTTCTGTAACCTCTAAAACATCCTAAATAAGTCTTTTTTTTTCCTTCAGTAAAACATTACATTTTATCTATTATTTTCTTTACCCTATCTCTACATGGACTCAGTTGAATTTCCAGAATGACAGCAGACTAACAGAAAATTACAATTATTTATCCTAAACAGCTTAAGGCTCATAACAGTTTGCAGCTGTTTTTATTTAAATTGTTTCATTACTCTAGAAACTGTGTCTAAGTTATAATACATCTATACAAGCTTAGCTCAAGTTACCATATTGAATGATGTAATGAACAAACAACTCTTGAGTATATCTTGTGAAGAAACTATTTATTATTACTTTTTCATTATCTAACCTTATATGGCCCTAATTTAAATTTTTTTGTTACTTTTATAACAATGTGTAAAAAGTATACAAAAAAATAAATTCAGTACTTATGTTTGGTCTCACTGTTTTTTTGTCAGTCCACTAAAGAAACTTAAGCTTACTGTTTTGCAATGGTGGTACTAATATATTTAACAGTTATTTATTTCAAATATGCACTTAAGAAAACAAATCACTAACATACAGAAAACAAACAATGTCCTTTAACTATTAAAATTTTACTAGCTTTCTAACTAAGGCACAAGTGCCTTAAAAAATAATTCCCTTAGCTACTCAATCTGCATCCGTGATAACTAATTTGTAGGCGAAATAAAAAATTTCTACCGAGTACAAGGTAGTATTATAAATCATCCAGTAAATTAAATCTGTCTTTCTATTGACTATAAACAATGTAATAGAAAACATCAGAGAGAGTTATTGGCAATTTGTGAAAGAGAGGATGTGACAGGTGAGATGACAAAATGAGTTAGACTTTCTAAATTATAGAAATTTGACTATAATAAGTAATGTATGTTAAACTCATGACTTCAGAAAAGGTGATGAAAAATACTGAAAATGGGAAAGCCTAAGTGAACAAATGTCATGATACACATACAAGGGGAAACTGAGAATTTACTTAAATATTTACTTTCAAATTAAGAAATTAAAACTTAAAAAATAATTAAATTTCATTTATTAACTATGTTCTGATGCCAAGCTCATTCATATGTATTGATAATGAAGTAGTTTAATTAAATTTTTACTGTGGTTCTGTAAAAAGTCATGATATGCAATACAATCAGTGATAAATTCACTTATTTAACCCATGCGTTACCACAGTTGTATCCAGAGATTAAAATAATTCTCTTTTACATCAAAAATCTACACAGTCTGGTTAAATTACTTTTGAACTCAAATGACAAGACAAATTATTCTTCTCTATCTCTGTTGTTACAAGCTGTGAAACTCACTTCAAATATTTATTAATTTGTTACTATGATACAAACTGTCAAACTTCACTTTCACTGACTTCTTGTCTTTCATTAACTTCTTCTTTAATTTAACTTGCTGTACCGCACGTATTTATATCACGTGACAGAAAAATCTATATATCTAGCCCTCTAGTGACAACAATATTACACATAATGAGAAAAACTTAGAAGCTTCAAGTAAGATGACATCAACAATATTACAAAAGCCTTGTACAACAATTAAACTACATACACAGTTACATAACAAAATTGATCATAACTATTGCTTCTAAAATAATTAAGTTTTGACATTCTTGTTATGAAAACTACATAATAATTAAATATTAAATTCCTAAATAAACTAAATAATAATTCTAAAACTGAACAGTCTTGTATATCCAACACATACCTGATAAACATAATAAATAAACAACAAAATAGAACAAAGTCGCACTAGAAATCGATTAGAAAATAAATACAAACCTTCAACTATTATACAAAGTTACAAGTGTTATTATCAGTCACTTTTTTAAACATTGTTGATCGATTAAAACATACAACTTGGATAAAATCATAAGCAAATGAATAATAATAAAATTACCTATAAAAACAGAACTGAGTAAAGTATCATTTGAGTTATAAAATCTTTTTTTACGTCTTTACACTAGGCATTCAGTACATTTTATTGAAGAATGCAGCTGCTCAGTGTACTTTCCTAAGCTTCACTAAAATGGTCTGCTCCAATGCATGTATAATTTTTTTAATACATCTTTTGTTTAAGTAGTTATATAAACCGTGATAAAATTTTCCACATGAGTGGCATTTAATGTGTGATTGCTAGTCAAAGATTATCAAACTGTTTCAATTAACAACAAAAAAAAAGAAGTATCTGACATTGCCTGATGAGCCTTCTAATTCCTGGATAATGAACAGACCCCTGAATACAGCCCTACATTAGATCATCTATCTAAATACAACTCCCTCAGAGATAAGCTAGTAAATATTCAGACAAGACAAGAGATCATCCCATCTTCACATTATAGCAAAAGAAAATAAAAACACCCAAAACATTCGGTGAATGTACAAGAAACAAGTGAAAACAAAATTATTTTGTTAATGAAAAATGTAATTATACCTCTAGTGTCATACATAACAGTAATTATTTAATGTTTGTACTTAAAGTTTTACCCATGTCAGTAATGACTGAAAAGTTAAAATTTACAAATACTAATGTTGTTATTTGTCAAGTTAATTTACTGCTGTATGAAATAGTTTGAGTTTAATGTGCCATTTTGTATTTGTAATAGAACTGTTTAAGGGACTGTAGCCTAGAAATATTTATTGTCATTTAGCTAGAAGGAAGTTTAATAAAATGCATTGGTTGTGGCTATAATGTAGGGAACTTTTTCAAAGTTTGGGACAAAAGTGAGTTGTACCTAAAAATTAAATTAGGCTAGTATGTTAGTGAAGTTATATGTCAGTTTATGAGTAATCAGTGCATGATTTACTTTGTGTGTGTGTTACTACCAGTACTTAGTTAAACTCTGAATATTGAGTTTGTATTTCAACAAAGAAACAAATATATAAAAATTATCAAATAAAGTTGTATTTTTGTTTAGTATATAGTTTATTTATAATAGATCTACAAGTGACTTTTGATTACATTAACTGTAGAACCCGAAATTGAAGAAATAAAATGGTTTTGTTATCATTTAGAGAACTGTATTTTTCATAATTTTATATCATCAAATAACTCACAAGAACCCAGTCAACAATACGAACACTTAAAACAATGTACCAGTTCTGACCTTTATTAGAAAGTGCTAATTTTTGTATGGTGTTACAACATATGCACCTCCAAAGATTTGATCTCTTGTCCAATGACAAATAACAAAATATATATGTTCTTACCAACTGAGTTAAAGGAATAATCCACAAGTTACTGTGAAAAAAAAACAAAAAATCAAATTTTTATTTTCTCAAGTTATCTGGCTACCGCAATTTAAACCTTAAAGATTTTTGTTATGAAAAATGAGTTTGTCAACATGTTGAGATTTCAGCCTGTTTCTTTGGCTGCTTAAGACTTCTTTGGCCTTTGCTCAGAACGTACTGGTATTGTTGGAATGCACATATACTTTAATGCAACTTAATACAGCATTGGCAGCATGTTCTTTTTTTTTTTCTTCTTATACACTAACAAAATACATGTAAAAGATCCTAAGTACAAACTTTGAAATTGCCCATTTAAAACCATCTTTAAAATGTCTGAATATTAACAATGACTATTTCACAGTGTTGGCTGAGCAAAACTGAAGCTTATTGTACTTAAAAAAAAAAAGCCACCTAAATTACTATATACGTGCTAATAGAGTGAATCAAATTTCACTATTTCAACTAATTTTCATCTGAGTAAATAAGTAAGTGACTTTTCTAGACAAGTATGGAGAAAAAATGACAAACTTTTTTGCTCTAATTCTTTCACACAACTTTTCCGTCTGAGATCCCACTGATTCCTTTCTTGTACCAAAAAGGATACTAGTATATATACATAAAATGGATGATGCACTACTTTGGGCATATAATTAGATTTGAAGGTAGGTTGGCAGAGATCCCTACTTTGGCTCAGACTAACATTATTCCAGTGATTTGCGAAAGTAGGGATAAAATTTTTCAAATTTTAAGTAATTCAGTTTTTGTAGTTTTGATTTCTTGTTTTAATACTTTTTGTAGCATTAAAACTTTCTATATTACTATAGATAGTTAGTTTATGTATAAATCGATCCCTACTTGTCTTTATAAAATTAAGAATTTTTTATTATACTTGTACAATAACCATCATAAAAATTCAACTAAAATTGTAGATATGTTTTCCATGGAAATAAAGTGTGAATTGAAAGCAAAACAGACAATTCTCTGTACTGAAAACAATGTAATATAATATGTCATTTGATAAATTAAAACTTTGTTTCTCTATTGGTTATAAATAATATAGTGTTAAACATCAGAGAGAACTATTAGCAACTTGTGAAAGAGAGGATGTGACAAATGGGTATGGCAAGAGGGGTTTGATTTTCTATTTTATGGCTATGTAACCAAATAAGATTGAAACTATAAAAATTATGTTTTGCCTGAGTGATAACAATATTATATGAGTAATTTGCATTTAAGTTCCATACTTCTCAGAGAGGTGGTAAATAAATTAAAGAATAGAAGATAGCTACAGAGATAGAAGATATTTTTTAATATTTCCTCATAAAATTAAGAATAATATTAAAATTTGATTTATTAACTATATTTTTATGGCAAGTTTATTTGATAATATATCATAATATTATAATATATTATAATAACCATGATAATATAGTTTAATTACATTTTGAATGTAATTTTAAAAAATCCTGACAAGCATTCTTTGACCAACCCATAGTGAAAGGGTTAAAGGATAATGACAGAAACTGGCAATAGACAGCTTTATTTTTTGTTAGTTGTAACTCACCTCTTAGTTTTGATTTTTACATACACACACCTTAACTGTATCATTTGCAGCCTTTTGAATTGTAGATTTGTTTGGATTTGAAAGACACAAGGATGAGAAAAGCAAATGAAAGTTTTGGCTAGTCTCAGTCCTTATCTATAAAGGTGGCCCCAGGAAGCCAGAAAGGCTTATGTGATCATTGGTGCATTATAGGACATTTTGTAGTACTAAACTATTCACATTATTTAACGTTAGAATGATTATCAAACATGGGATGTTTGCCACTTCAACTCATGCTCTAATAATTAAAATTATAGACAGCTAACTTATAAATGAAATATTTAGAGAGATATTACAAAGTGTTTATATATGCAAAGATTAAACTACTTAAACACAAGCTCATGAAATATTGAGGCAATAATTGTATAAATCAGTTTCCACTAGGCAAATTACTGAAAAATCAATTATAAACAATGTTTTTAAAAAGACAGATATGAAATATTATTTATGTTCATGGATGAATCTGCTTATCTTACCAGACTTTTTAACAATTCTAAAGCAAACTGATTAATGCTAGAATTTGTATGCATTGTGATTACCATTTTTTCAGGAAATGTTGGCTAATAATGTTACATGATAATGTAATGGCAAATAATGCATTGGATTTCTGTCTATGTAAGTTTCCATATAAATTATTTCACAAATAAAAATAATATTGAATGAAAGAAAAATGTCTGTTCCTTATAATTCTAAACAAAATAATGAAAATGCACACTATTAAGGTGAATGGCAAAGAACAAGAACTTAAAGCCTTCCTCTATGCTGATCCTTTCTGAATGCCCACTTTTGCACTTGAAGAAGCTTGTGCATTTCCAAAGAGTTTGGATACCTTCAATTTCAAAAAACATTTTGCAACCAGTTGAATACTGTCAATTAGCCAGTTAAGAGGAGCATCACGTATTGGTTTCAGTTTAGTGTAAACATTAAATCAAACAGGGCAATCCTACTAGTACTAGTATTTTGTCTCTCTTTCTCAGTGGATTTTAATAAATAGGGTGGGTGGCCAATTTGGCCATAAAAATGACAGAAATCCACCATATAGCAGCCAGTATTAATCCCTGACAAACTTAACTCATGGACAATGCTTTAACAGAACTCAAGATCTGATCAAAGTGAATGCAAGTATGTTAAAATATTGTCCCAAGACTTCTTGTCAAGGAATACAGCCTTTGAAAACTAAATTTCAGACACATAGTGATGTTTATAAACATTGTAGTGCAATACTAATTTAGATACTTTAGCTACCTATACTTCTCATATTATCATAACTGTCAAGCTTGCAAAATTTAAAATCAGCTATTAATAGATTTAAGGTTTATGTACTACACGGTAATGTGTTACAAAGGGCAATATAAAATTTTTCTTTCAAAATAAATAGTCATTCATAGAGGTTATACAATTTACATTTTCATAACTACCTAGAGAATGGCAATGAATCCAAATTCTTAAATTACACTTTCAAAAGAAGCTATGGCATTTTTAGATGATAGCTTTGTCATATACAAATAAGTTTTGTTAATCTATATGCAAAGAATTAAAAATGAATGGCACAGAACAGGTAAAACGTAATGCTTTATATAAAAAGATAAATCATGCAAAGGTTAAAAAGTTCAATTTATTTTTTAATACATCTAAAATGTTAATGTTTTTTTCATGGCTAAAATAGGGATTTTTACAAAAAAATAGGAATAAAATAGGATAAAAGGTGACATGAAAACTTGTTAATAGCAGCTATGAAAAACTCATCAGTTGCATGTTGATCCATCAGGTTTTAGTGTGAAATATAATTTATGTAAACAAATTTCATACATAAAATTAATAAACAGCAAAAACTCACAAGAGATTAGAAAATTTATCACATTTTCTTTACCTATACAATTTCATAGTTGTTTCATACTATTGGGTCACACTGTGTTATGCTTAAAATGTTGACAACCATTGTTTATAGATTATTCTAGACCAATTGCGACATAAGAGTCTTATCGATCATTCTAGAACCCGCATGAAACACACCGCTAGTATATAAGGTTAACAGGCCGCATGATGTGTCATTTCTGGATAGTATTTGTTTGTGCGTGCACTTTGACATTATTTTTTCTTTTCAATATTATTTATTTATTGCTATGGCATCAAAAGGTTGTGTAAATGACCCAAACATATTGTTATATTTGTGGTAAATTTGTTGTAAAAAAACAAAGGTAAAACAATACAGAATTAGTCAAAAAAGCTTATTATGTGTATTTTGAAATAAAACTTGGGGATCAAGACTAATCATGGGTTCCAAACAAAGTTTGCACTGTTTGTGTCAAAAACTTGAGACAATGGACTAAAAGTATAAAAAGTCTTTGCCTATTGGAATTCCAGTGATCTGGTGTGAGCCTAGAAACCACGGAGATGACTGCTATTTTTGCTCATGTCACGTGCAAGGCTACAACACTCAAAATAAAAAGGAAATTTCTTATCTGAACCTTCAATCTGCTATAAGACTTCTTGTTCATGGACCTGATGTACCTGTACCTACTCCACTGGAGACTCTTGATACAGTTTCATCTGACTCTGAATCTGATGCCAATAGAAATGATGAGAGGGATTGTTTTCAACCCGAAACGTCTGGTGAACCACAACTTTTACAAGGTGAACTTAATGATTTGGTGAGGGATTTGGGTATTCCAAAAGATTCTTCAGAGATTTTGGGGTCCAGACTTTGGGTTAATAACTTATTTTTTCAGGATCATCATTTTAATGATATAGAAATTGTGAGAAAGAGTTTATACCATACTTTTTGCAAGAAGGTTCACTGGTTTATTGCAACAATATTGCTGAATTAATACCAATGCTAGGAGCTGCAGTCTATGAACCAAGTGAGTGGTGCTTGTTCATTGATTCCTCCAAAAGAAATCTAAAAGGTGTTCTCCTTCACAATGATAACATATATGTATCTGTTCCTATTCCTCATTCAGATCACTTGAAGGAAACGTATGAAAATCTTGAACTTCTTCTAAATAAGGTTAAATACAAAGAACATGGTTGGCTGCTTTGTGGAAACTTAAAAGTCCTTTTATATTGTTGGGTCAACAATCTGGTTATACAAAATTTCCATGTTTATTTGCGTAAATGGGACAGCAGAGCATGAAATCTGCACTGGATAAAGAAGCAATGGCCAGATACCAGGATCGAAAAACATTGAAGTGAAATTTTGATGGACACAAAGAAAGTTCTATTACCTCCACTTCACATAAAATTGGACTCGATGAGGCATTATGTAAAGGCCTTAGACAAAGATGGTGACTATTTCAAGTATCTATGTGGTCAATTCCCAGCTCTTTCAGAAGCAAAACTTAAAGAATGGATTTTTGTTGAGCCTCAGATTAGGAAATTGACTTTGGATGAACAGTTCTAAAGAACAATGAGGAAAATTTAAAAAGAAGTATGGATTGCCTTTAAAGATGTTATGGACAAATTTTTAGGAAACCACAAGGACCCAAATTACGAAATATTGTCGATAACATTCTCGATAAATTAAAAAAGTTGGGTTGTAATATGAGCTTGAAAATTTATTCCTTACACTCAAATATTGACTATTTCCCTGAAAAACTCAGTGCCGCCAGCAAAGAACAAAGGGAAGGTTTCAACAAGACATCGAGGAAATGAAGAGAAGGTATCAGGAAAGGTGGAACATCAGCATGATGACTGATTACTGCTGGTCATTGAAATGACATGCTCCAGATACAATACATAAAAGAAAGGCCACAACACGTAGCTTTGAGACTAAAAGATGTATATTTCACACACAAAATCAGGATGAATGAGGATGAATATTCATTTGACATAAATGCTCTTCATTTTTCTTTAATTTGTTTATATTTTTGTTAACAAACATAATAATAAAAAAATGGTCATTTTGGTAAACGAAATTATAATAATTATTATAACTATAATAAGTAAGAATTTTTTCTTATTCACGATTTGTAAAAAATCCTTAAATGATAAAAAAAAATTAATATCATTTTCAAAAAATACGTAGCTGAATTATGGATAATCCATTACTAAAACCAAAACAACTTTTATGAAGTTTAAATTCACAGGCCTGTGTTACTATTCAACCATCAATTGGTCAAATGCCTATTAAAAAAACTCAAACCATAATTAGTAAAAAGCAGACTTACACAAACTAAAAACACAATATAGTGTGTACATAAGGAAATTATAAACCTAAAAAGTATAGCTTGAGATTCAATATCAATTTTGAAATCATGACAAAAGACAAAAAATGCATAATGTTTGAATTAAAAATAAAAATCAGAGAAAAGAAATAGGAAAAGCAGGGATGGTAGAAAGCCTGAGAAATATAATCATATATATATATATATATATATA
>NW_013666262.1:167937-210544 GCF_000517525.1 Limulus polyphemus
CTGCATATATATATATATATATATACACATATAATATATTAATCAGATACAATAATTATAAAACAGCTGAAAAATGAATTTTTTTTCATTCTACAATATTTTAGTATATATATTTAAAATTGTTTGCAATATTTTATATGAATTAGAAATTAACCAACTTTGATATGGTATTAATTTCAGGTATGTCATAACTGTTTCTTGTATGTTAGATAATAATATTTTAAAGAAATAATTACTATTTAATGCTAATAACTTCAAATCACAACAAAAGAAATCAACTGGTATTGGTATTTTTAACTTGAATGAATAAATTAGAGACCTTTAGAGTTCAAGTATGGCCATCTGAACTACTGACCAATTGGATTGATTTTCATTTTTATAACATACCCACAGTTTAAAGTATGTGTTTAACAACCTTGTGGCACAAACAATGGCCATTCTGATCAAAATCACAGGATCAAGAATGTTATTAACTTACCACAATGCCAGTGATGTCTCCAGCCTCAAACCTACTGATAGCCAGCTCTAGAGATTTCTGTAGAGTAGCATTGATTCTCTGTGCAATTAGCCTGTTTAGGTCAATGGAGCGACCTAGCAACTGTACATGTCTTTGTTTCAGTAAAGTCTCGTAACGATTAGCTGCTGGATAACTGAATGTTGTTCCATAACTTGCACATTCAGCTCTGAATCTTTTGTCGAGAAGGATACTATCAAGACAAAATATCATAATAACATCATTAAGATATTATTATTCCACAGAATTAAAAAACAAAAATGCATTTTGATAATATATTACTCAACTTTTGATAGAGACCAAGATTTCTAACAAAGTGGTGTTTCATATTTGATCATTTATTGAATGACTACTTGTGTTAATGCAACTGATACACACAGAATGTGAAAATTCAAAGTAATGAACTAAATTTTTAAACAAGTGATACTTGCAAATAGGACCAATTTCCCAAAAAGTGCCAAGATAGATTATTCTGCAATAACAGCAGAGTTCACTCAAGAAATTCATGTTTTTTTTATGAGATAGACAGTTAGACTGAGATTTTTCTATTGTGTATAAATTACTAAGCTGAATGCATTTAAAAAACAAACAATTTTTATTCAGATGATAAAAAGGAAAGCAGTGCATGTACCCTATGTGAATGGGAAGTCAGTCTTTTCTTCCTTAATTGATTAAAACTTAATGAGGAGAAACCCACTTTTTAGAAAATAAAAGTTTTGAGATAGATTGACTGGGTAATGAAAAACTTTTAAATAAATGTAAGACATTTTGACAAGATTTTGTCATCATCAGGTACAAGTAGTTTACAGAGATACATTAGTATATTTTATATATATATATATATATATATATATAGTATAAAACAAAGAGGTCACATGACTGGATATTGCTTCACAGACTAATATAGGTATCTTGATACCCCAGGGTGTTAATTTAAGGTGGGGCTGTTTTCTTCAATTAAGAAAGTTTCTTTTATTTTGTGTTTATTGATGTTAGGATCTTTGTTTCAGATTACAGTGTTTTGCATGGATATACTGTTGTTTTTTGAGCTGCAATGGTGGTAAACATAACAGTTTTTTTTTTTATTATGTTCAGTGAATCTGGTTTCCAATTTTCTACCTGTTTTTCAGATATAAAATTTTGGACAGTTATTGCATATTATTTTATAAATGATGTTGGAATTGTGTGATTATATGCATTTTTATTTAATAATGATTT
Source organism: Limulus polyphemus (assembly GCF_000517525.1). Classification (NCBI taxonomy): domain Eukaryota; kingdom Metazoa; phylum Arthropoda; class Merostomata; order Xiphosura; family Limulidae; genus Limulus; species Limulus polyphemus. Next base: position 169,670 of record NW_013666262.1, read on the forward strand.
TAGTCTTGTGCTGGGTTCTTGGGTGAATTTGATGTCAACACGAATTTTAAGTTTGATGGCAAGTTTTCTCCAAGTGTAATATGTTGTGTTGTTGTTTGGTGTATTAGTGTCAGTTTTCTTTGTGAGTTGAGTTTTGAGGTTTTTGTTCTGACAGTTGTGTGGAAATGTTTCGACGATGGTTAGTGGAAATTTGTTGGTGTGAATGAAGGAATGTTTTATAAAGTTGATTTCTTCATCTACGTACTCAGTTGAGCAAAGTCTTAAAACTGTGTGTATGAGATTTTTTAGGACATTATTTTCTTACTTGGATTTGTGGGTAAATTCCTGAGGATGTAGAGCGAGTGATTTTTTTGGTGTATTATCTGGTACTGTTGAGATTAAGAAAAGACAACTGTTTGTTATGTTCATGTTCAATGGTGAATTTAATGTTAAAGTGAATGGAGCTTATGTTTTCAAGAAAAGTGTTTATGTGTTATATAGAAGTGAAACTAGCAAAAGTATCATCGACATATCTATACCAGTATAGTGACCTCTTTGTTTTATATTGCATTGTTGTGCACAATGCAATACTCCAGGTGCTATAAATTGCACTCCATGAGGAAGAATGCCACATTGAAAGGCTATGACTGGTTCAAGAAGCTCTCAATAATGATCTCTAAGCTGGCTGACTTGAAGTTGCCTTACAAAAATTCTGAAAACTATTGTTCTGTCATACAAAATATTTCAGAAATAAAAAGTGACAGCATGGATTATTTACATTTGAAATGTTCTTGAATATTCTGAATAATGTGGAATACTCTCTAGAATATTCCATGCTACAATATTCCAGAACATGCTAGAATATTCCAGAATAATCTAGAACATTCTGAAACATTCTAGAATATTCAGAACTGTTATTCAACATGGATAAAAGTTGGTGCGAATTCCTTATCTCTATATTGTAAAAAAATTAGAGGGTGAGTGTTTTGTGAATAAAAACATCAAAAATAAGGACCACCCTAACGAGTATTTTATTTTATGTAAAACTATCAAATTTTCACTTCTAAGATTTTGCTTTTGGTTTTTTGAGAAAAAAATCAATGACAAAATGACAACCATTTTAAATTTAGAAGCATATTATTTACAATCTCTTTACATTAAATCAATCATAAAAAATAAGCATTTCATTAATCATCAAGTGGAAAAAGTTGTCACTTACTCATAATAAATTAATCATTAATTTCTGCAAACTTTATAATAACCTTTAAAACAAATATAAAAAAGAAATTAACTTCGTGTGAATAGGAAGTTTTTGTCGAGGTGGTCTTGAGATTTCCATTGTCTAATATCACCCTTTCTCCAATCAGGATTATTCAGCTTTCAAGACCAAATCAATAAACAATAAAGGGTCACATGAGGGGGGTAAAAGTGTACTGGGGAGCCCAAAGGAATGCAACACATTAATACTGTGCAATGGGTGACCATGAAACCCTATCTTTAAAAGCAGGCCAGTTCAGGTTTATTTAACTAAGACCAAAGGGATGGGCAGCTATCCAGAGTAGGTATAATCTGGATTGGGTCTTGTCTAGTAGGTAATATATCACAAGGAAACCTCATGTGGTCTTGTGGAATACCCCATCTCATCAGTGAGCATTTTAGATTCGATTGGCTGCATGGTGTGGATATAAACCTAATTATACCCTGGCAGGCACCACATGCTACTAAAGAATTTACCCAGTCAGAACCAGTAAGGGGTATGGGGAATGGTGATGGGAAGCAGGTGATATCCCAATAAAGAAGAGACGACCAGATTAGGAAGATCATGTGCAATGAAAGTATGCGAGGTAGTACATATGTCAGCCTGCATGATCTCCTCCAACACACAACAAAAGTGAACAGTCAAAGAGAGAGAAAGTTGTCAAATTTGGTGAAAAATTAACTGGAAAAGTTGACAAGAATTCACGTCCAAACAAGTATTTGCTAGATGGATGAGCTTTCTTAACCACTCCATGAGAGTAATGGGAGAGAGATCTTGGGTAGAAGAAGAGTTCAAAGCAATAAAGAGATGAGAGAAAGAACAACAAAAAAAAAACAGTGTGGACCAAATAACAGTGAGCTACCCGAATGTGGCGAAGAAGACAATAAGGATCAGAATGAGAATAAAGGTGAGAAGTGGACAGAAGGGAGATGGGGTGAACACACTGTCCCCTCATGAGCCAAAAACGTTTTTTTTTGGGGATGGGGTGAACACGCTGTCCCCTCATGAGCCAAAAACGTTTTTTTGTTTGGGGAGAAAAGCATGATCAGGATAAAGAAGAATATAAGAAAAATAATTTGTTTATTTGAAGTTAGGCAGAAAGCTACACAATGGGCTATCTGTGCTCTGCCCACCTCAGGTATTGAAACCCAGTTTCTAGTGTTAAAAGTCCACAGACATACCACTGTGCCACTTTGGGGGGGGGGGGACAAAAATACAGATAGGAACGTGGGAAGCAACAATGGCATATATGACAGATCTTATACAACCACGGGCAAAAAGTAGTAAGAAATAAGTTTTAAGCGAAAGGCGGTACAATGAACAACAAGACAAAGGCTAAAAAGGAAGAAGGGTAAGGACACGGAGAACAACATGCAGGTCCCAATCATACAGGACAGCAGGACTTTGAGGATGAAGAAAGCAAAAAAGAACAAAAGAAGACATAAAGGAAAGTTGAGTAGAAAACTTGACAAGAACAGGAAAATCTGAAAGTCTTTGATAGTGTCACCTTGTAGTCAACAACGATTGAATAGTCATGTAAAATATTCACAAAGACTGGAAACAGAAGGCCAGGAAGAGGAGAAAGCCCAAAGCAGAGACCAACTACTAAATATGCACCACTGTCGTTAACAGACAAGTAAATAGGAAGAATGAAAGGACCAAGAAAGAAGGAAAGCTACACATTGAAAGAGTCTGGAACATCTCGGGTGGAAGTCAAGAAAACCCAAGTGAGGTACCAGTAACTGGGAAGAGTCTATTGTAGATGTTGCAAAGAGCCAATACCAAGGGGATAAGGGATTCCATGGAAGCCCTAGAGCCTACAAGAGAGAGAACCTCTCATAAAGTGAGAGAAGGAGAGGATAGGAACAACATGGGCCCTGTGAAGATGCAACTATGCCATTGACCAATCAACCCATACATGCAGCCTCTCAAAGGAGAAGAAGATGGCTGTATAAGGCTTGTTGGGATAGAGACAAAGAGAAAATAAGCATCCAAGACATCCACCTTGGTCATCCAAAGACCCGGGGCAAAAGACCACTACAGGATGATAACAGTCCCCATGATTAATCAAGGGAAGTTGAGAAACCAACAGAAACATGAAAAATACAAGACTTGACATCTATCTACGTATTCTTTGGAAACCATTAAAAGATGTGAATAAAATCCTGGAAGAAGGATGAGAAACCTGTGACAGTGTCTTTAGCCATTAGGTCTGTAACTGCTACATACTGGCATTGACAAAATACAAAATACGAGGGAAAGTAATGGGAACAGAAAACAATGGAGAATGAGAGGTAAAAAATTAAGGGTAAGGGTCTCTAACAGAACTCCCAGTATCCAACAATCAGAAGCAAATGGAGGGAAAAAAATCTGTAAACTGAAATAAATGGGCCCTACTGACACTGAGCCTATTGTGTAGACACTGCCAAGACTAACAGCACTGAGGTCTACCAGCAGTGGAAGGACGGATGAAACAGAGGAACAGGAAGTAGTGAAAGGGAGATGAGAGAAAGCAGGAATACAGAAAACAGAATGAGGCAAAGACAGAGCACACAAGAGATGGTAAACCAGTAAGGTTAAAAAATAACATTGGTATGTGGCTCCAATACGTGACTTCAGCAAAACAAGCACTCCAATAAAGTCACACTAGCAGACGAAAGGAGCCAGATGAAGGCATATGGGATCAAAGGGAGGCAAAAGCATTTGAATAACAAAGGCACCACATCCCAGCAAGCTCTAGCAACAGATCAAACAAATATGAAGTGTTAAGACTGAGGAAGATAAACACACCACCATAAAGAAGATAAGTGAATGAGCATCTGCTGAAAACCCATCAGGAGAATTGTGGGTTACCATGAAAAGAAGGTGAAATGAAAAATAATACAAAAGGGTAAAGAGTGTAAGAATAAGAAGGGAAAACTTAAGTTTAAGAAAGACAAACAAAATACAGAGGATATGACCATCAAGTCTGAAGAAAAAGACTCCAAAGTTTAGGAGCTGAATAAAGGTAATATAGCATGAAGTTATGCCAAGTCATATGAGGTAACAAAGGAAGGAGGACAAGGCATGCATTCATCAAAGTAATGGTAAAAGGAATCAAATATGGACTTACATATCAGAATAGGAAGTAAAAAATATAAAAGTACAAAGCAGGGAATAAATTGCAAAGTGGAGGGAAAAAATATACTGAAAAACTCAGTCTCAAAATGATGAAAAATGCTTAGGTAGATTCAAGACAACATGGGTATACGATGAGGCTAAGGTAAGCAGTGGGAAACAAACCAGCAAAATCTGTCATGAATGAGAAACATAAGTGGAGGTATGTCAGGTGCAAAAGATGATCCAGGCAGCATGAAAGATTCCACCACCCATAGCACAAAAGCCATCACTTCTCCCAATAGACACATATAACCCCGACACCTATGTATGTGCTAGAGTAGCATGAACAATGTCTTGTTTTTTCACACCAGACAAAGTAGAAGTCACTGACACTTACAAAATAATAATGTGAAAATATTGAGTGCAGGAATTGTTGGAAAATAAAAATCCAACAATAAATACTTCCACAACAGGGAATGTCTTTGCAGATACATGCCAAATTGAGAAGTGATGATTGAACAATCAGTATAGAGGGAGCTACCTGCATAAGGAGGGTGTGTTGCACTCCTAATGATGGAGGGTTGTCATATGCTCATTTACATGCTACAGTGTAGCAATGCCACATGGAAACACCTGAGTTTAAGTGGGAGCCTGAAGGCTAGTGGCAAGCAAAAAACTCTGCATATAGAGGGCACCACAAAATAAAAAAAAAGCTCATACGTGAAAAGAGGTATCATATCGGAAATGTATATATATATATTAATTGTGACCAAAACAATTCTGTGAAAATATTTTTTTTCTATCAAAACTATAAGCATGAAATAAAAGTTCACTAAAATTTGCCCAATGCAGAAAATATACAATTGTTCTATTTCTAAAAATACATAATTAATTTTTGTCCCTTTACTTTTTCACATTTATTTTATATATGTAAAAAATCACATTTCTATTATTAAATCAGTCTTTATCATCATGTTTAGATATTAAAACATAAATCTCACTATATACTTAAATACTTACTAAACATTTTATAACTTCACATAAATGATTAAAGATCTCTGACTAATGCTCCAGAAAAACAAGAGCTTACCTTCCTGCTAAGTTTTTGTAATAAGCAGATATCTGTTCACTGAGCTTGTACACAAACTGATCAAAGCATAAGTTGACTTCAGCCTCAACTTCATCATATAAAAACTGTTTCCTGAATTTTGTGAGGGCATAATGAGCACTGTCATTGTATAGGTCCAAAGGATATAGCACACACCTAAGTAACATTAGAAACTGTCATTATATATTTTGAATATTTTATACTTTAAAAGTGGTTTAGTGATCAATGTTGCATTTTTTTTCCACAATTTGAAACAGTTCTTTACCATTTCAGATGTATTGAAAGCAGATTATTTTTAAAACATTTCTTTTCTAAAATAAATTCCTTTTGACACAATGGATAAACTTTTTTTATTATAATTTGGAACATTTGAAGGCAGAGGCCTATTTTTGTGAATTTTCAAAAGTTTTGAGAAATTTTAATGTCATGAAACAATTTAATTTTGTAAAACATGTCACACTTTCATACAAATGACATTAATCCTTTCTACATAGGTCCTGGGTTAAAGGCCATGTCATTGCGTTTGTTGACTCATATTCAAAATTTTATTGAACTACTATTTTATGAATTTATATCAATAAGTTTGGTACCAAACCGTACATTATAATTCCCATTTTAGTATTATACATTATTTAATTTCTTAATGTAAATATTACAAAAACACACCTAAACATTGATCTGTGTGTGTCAACGTTGTATGTTGAATGCAGAACTGGTTCAAATTAGATGTTTGTGATGTCTGACTGATGTTCGTATGACTTAGGAACTCAAATTATTATTATTAACAAGCTAGAATATGAAACAAGAACCTCATACCTTTCCTATTTGCCAAAATATTGCTCACGTAATGAATCAAACACAGTGGCCTCCACTCACCTCTTTCCATTTTTGGAAATGCTCCCTTATGTACATTTACTTCTGTCTATGATATGTGAGTAACCAATCAAAAGTCAGAATATCCCCCTGATGACTTTCTTAGTCATTTTCAAGTATTACGACGTCATCTCATTCTTTCGATAGAAATCTTCAAGCTGGTAAAGTGAGTCTTCATTCTGCTTGAAATTTCATATTTTTTTAGAGCCAAATACAGCTTAGTTATTAAGCTTGATAAATCATTGTGGAACTCTATGGTACCGATATAGTAATTTCAGATTTTTTGGTTATTTCAAATGTATATATAAAACATAAAAAAATTATTTTGTTTCACATCTCCATGTGCACAAATTGAAAGGGTGTAGCAACTTACTTCAAGCAGCAACCGAGTACAAAGGTCGTAATTAGAAGAGATAATTGTTTGCTTAACAAACCTTAAGACTTAATGAAAACAAATTATATTTTGCATATGAAAGCCTTGTAATATTTACTAATAATTTGTCAAAATTTCCTGAACATATGCTCACTATTGTAAAAATTATAGCATGAAAAGTATAATAAGCACAAAATGGTTACGAGGTCGGTCCTAGGGACTGAGCCCATACTAAAAGAGTTAACAAGAGGCCTAATGTTACAAATATTTTCATTTCATATTGATGCCAATGGATATTATACACAGAACCAAGTAAACACAGAATATGAATTAAATGTTATAAGTGCATCACACTGTACATGAGCCTGGTAATAAGAAATGATATGATTGTAAAATACAATGATATGCAAACAAAGTCTAAATTGCTCATTCATTTTGATTTTCTGTGAAAACACTGTAGTCATGCATGGACAAGGTAGCCATATTACTGGGTTGACAAAAAGTTCAAACATCATATGCCAATATATATAAGAAATATGTCAAAATAATCCAGTGGACCTAATATTGTGTAGCATAACATGAAAAGAAAGCCATAACTGAAAATATATTACAGACAGTAAACAGCGGAAAAAAATATAAAGTGTTATTTATGGTGGATAGCATTTTTCTGACTAAATATTACAAAGAAATGTACAGGTATGGTCCAGATCTATTTATTTATCAGATATTTGATAGAAGGCTCTCAGGGATTTTGTTAACTTCTTGTTTTATTTTACTTATTTTGATCTGCACTATATACTTGTTTGCTGCAACATACTAAGACTTATCAAATTTTCCACATGGAGGATGTAAAACAAAATAATTCTTTTAGGTTTTTATATGCATTTTTCAATAATAAGAAATAATAAATCACTATATCAATACAACAGAATCCCACTAACTAAGCTGTATTTGGGGCTTAAAAAATATGATTTTTTTGAGCTCACTAATGTCTTACCTTACTGCTTGGAATTTAGCATGAAAAGAAAGTTTCCCACACAAATATTTTGCAAAGTCTTAGAAAACCACTAGGTGGACATTCTGAACTTTCAATTGGCTATACACACTTCACTAGGTGAAGTACGTGTACATAAGCAAGTATTTTCAAAAAACGGAAGTGGGCAGGGCCATCTTGGTTGATTCAATAAATGTATTAATATCTCATAAGATAGAAAAGATAGGAGATTCTTATCTTATATTATAGTTTGTCAATATCGATAATTTGAGTGTCTACTTTGTAATAAAATACAAACTTTGTATTAGGACATCACAAACTTCTAATTTGAACCAGTGCTGCATTCAACATACCACATGACACAAAAAAATTTATATTTACTTTTAAACTAAGAAATTAACTAATGTAAATAATAAGATTTCAATTATAATCTATAATTTGATACCAAAGTTATTTACATACATTCATAAAATAGTAGTTCAATAAAATTTTGAATGTGAGTTTACAACTGCAATGGCATGGCCTTTGACTCATTACCATAGATAGACCTGTGTCAGTAGGGTTAATCTAATTAAAAAATCAAATACCAAATAGTAAGATGCACACAATAATTAGATGTTTTACAAAAAATCCATAGGCCAGAAATTAGAAGATCAACAAAGACTAAAGATCAATCAAATTAAACTTCTGAAATCTAAGTTGCTGATGACAGTCATGTTACAAAAAGTTGTATTGATAATTTGTTCTTGTATGTTTAAGAAAGTAGTAGAAAACAAATTAGAATTAATGTAAAATTTCACATATAAGATTAGAGACTCCCACTTGATTGATTCCTTCTAAAGGACTTTGAACAAATATATCTTTAAAATAGTAGTTAATGGATATGTGCGATACAAATGTATAATTGTTATTAGCATAAAATATAGCAATATACACTCCATCTTCCCTAATTTTGTTAATTTGAACATTCTTAAATAACTACAATTTGACTGCTAACAGATATCAGCTTATATTTTTTAATAATTGCATTCAAGTAATGTCCAAAAGCATGAAGATGAAGTGATTTTTATTTCTAAATTTTATACAACTGAAAGTTCAATTTCTTTGTATTTTGTAATTGTTTTTTCTGCTAGTCTGTTACTTCTGACACTCCAATAAGATGGCAACCATTGCATATGATGACACCTATATACAGTAGCCCCTACTGAATATGACCCTTTCAAATAATGACTCCCTTTCAGATACAACTTTTTCTCTGTGCATGGAACGATTTTACATTGATCTGACTTCCAACAAATGACTTTATGACAGATGTGACATATGACAGTGATTTGTGGGCGGAAGGTTGAAAATGACCTCTCTATAGAGACTTTTCTTCATTTCAATAAAAATGTATAAACATGTGCTTGTTTATTTGATTTTATGTGTACATGTATGTACTATAATCTGAATCGGTGATGACCCAACTGTAGTTTGTTGATGTCTGCAACAAGTGAGTAATTAGATGCCACACCACACAATGCAAACGAATATGAAGTGTGGGAAATTTTCATATTTTATGTAATACTTTTCAAAATACGAATATCTCTACATCAATTATTCAGTGTGATCAGAAAAATTAATAATTTCAATAGCAATTAGTGCTTGATTACACCAGTTGACATGTAAACGTTTAGACGAGTAGTGCACAACTGGCCATGAAAATGAGACCATCACACAAGCTGGGATAACCCTCACCCTAATCAGAATGAGCATTTTTACAAGATGTCAGATAATGCATCTTGTATGTAAGTAATACTCCCAATGAGTAGATAATCTGCACCTTGTTGAATAAATGTGACACATATCAAGCACACAAAGATGAAAATTTTTTTTAGGTCAATTTGTCATATTTTATATATATGAAATAAAAATATGATAGATGTATGTTTTATGAAATCGAGATGTGATGAATTATGAAATAAATGTGATTGATGAATAAATTATTTTACATAAGTTACCTCTATTGAACTATTATCCATCTTAACTATTATTATATCAATTTGCTATGTCATCTAATTATCTATACAATATATAAACCATTATGCTCAATATGGCAATAATGACTGGCACAGCTTGAACTCAGTCATTCGTTATCTGGTTTCTGATCCTTTGAATAACAACTTCCTGTCAGCTAGGACTTTTTTATCCTGGCAGATAAGATGGACAACTGTATTAGCTGACTTAGCAATCTAGCACCTTTAGTGCTATATAGTTTGGCAAAATACCATTTGCAATAACAAGCACCATTTGACTTTTTCTTTAAATTTTCTTTACCCCAGAAAGAAAACAAAGAAGGAATATATAAACAATTTTTATCAAACTTTTCCACCATTTTTTTTTTTTCAGATAGCATTAGTAACTATTTCAATTCTCATAGATATGATTAAAGCATTATTTTCCATTTTTCTTTGACGAATGTTAATACATACGAACAGAAATAATCTGAAATAAGTTTTATTAATTCATTTAAGGCTATCTTTACCTTGCATTAAATTCCTTCACCTAATTCACTTCTGTATTCAATATGAATACTAGTGATTGTTTTTTTCAGTAATTTATGTATAGTTTCCTTTTGTTCCTTATATGATACATTCTTACTTTTCCTAAATAAAAGTGTAGTATACATAATCTTCAATATTTTCTTAGTTTATATTTAAAACGTTTTATTTTGGCATTTTTGAAAATTCAATATGTTTACATTTATACTTATGCATATTTTATTATTTACTGTTATACTTTTAAATAAATTACGAAATAATCTGAATATAATTTAATTTCAAGTATAATCCCATAAATGTACTTTTTCATTATTTAAAATTTCTCTTCTGCAAGTATCATTTGGCTATGATATATTTTGTAAAAACACCATTTAACAGAAAGAATTTTAACAAGTTATTTCAGTTTCTTTTATACATATATATATATATATATATATATACATACATACATACAATAACAGACTATTTAGTTTATGCAAAAAGCTGCAAAATGAGCTATCTGTGCTATGCTTACCACAGAAATCTAATTCTGAATTTTAGCATGGTAAGTCCTCAAGCTCACAGCTGAACTACCAGGGTACAATAACAGATGCATACTCCATATTTTTCATTTAAAACTTTTCATTTTGTAGAAATGTACTCAAATAAATATTAAATACATACATATAAACTAAAAAATTTTAATACATCCACATAAAGGGACATAATTATATAGTGTGCTGGATTGAAATATTAAATGAATAAATTGACTTACTCCATCATAGAAGCATCCTTTGTCTTCAAAATGTGGTCAGTTAGTATCCAAGGAAGAGACATTTCTATGGGAAACTAAAGAAACCTTTTTTCTAAGTTGTAAAAATTAAAAAATTATGTTTGTTTAATCCCATTACAAATTTACATCATGTGATATAACTAACACCAGGGGTTTCACATATTAGATTATTGCATTTTCAAATCTTTATGCATCTATTCAGCAAGATGAATGCACCTGCAGCTTCTATGGAGTTTATGGAAAGTGCCCATTTAAGAGTACTGTATGTTAAACTGGTATATGTGCCTAAAATTGGAAGTGCAATCATTCTATAATGAACATTATTTCTTCTATGCACATTATCTAACATTCACAAAGTTTGCCTTTATTCTGAAATAAAAACTAACAGCATGAATTAATAAACATAGATAAACATAAACTTATTTTTATAGGTTTAAAAATATAATTTCTTTATGACTGCAAGTATGTACATTACATATTAGTTTATATACAAATTCAAAAAACATTAGGTGCTTACATTAGATGACTTATTACTAATACCTAGTCTTCTTAAGTTAGATTTATCTAATGCAGTGGTTTACAAACTGTGTGTTACAGTAAGTTGCTAGGGGTGTCACAAGAGTTTCACCGAACAAATAATAATTAAGAACATTAAAAAAAAAATTTACAAACACAATATTGCATGTAGCAGCAGGGGTTGTCACACAAATCAAGGTAAATGGGTTAAGGTGACATAAGTGAAAAAAGTTTGGGAACCACTAACCTAATGTAAAGTTTTACTGATAAGTTAAAAATAAGTATTTTTCATATAACTATGCAACATCACAGGCAAGCACTATAAATATATGTTTATGGTATCAGTAATATACTTTTCTTGATTACTTAAGTGTCAAACACATTTATTTCATACAAAACTATTATAATTGTTGGGCCTTCTCTCTGAATTTCATTACAGACATTCAGATGAAGCAAACATATTGTACAAACATACATGTACATTTTTAGAATGAATAATGCTTTATCAAAATTCAAACATGAATTCTGAACCAAAGTGATTGCCTTATGATATGCTGCCATACCATGTGATTGCAAGCTAACTTATCACTGTCACCAATTTGTTAGCATTTACCATTAAAGCCAACATCAGCATGAAATTTAGCATACTCGTTGATATTACACCATTCCATAGCTTAAATTTTATTAAATTCAAATATCTTTACCAATTGTCTTGTTATGAGTCTAATTATCACTAATGAGGGAATTAATTAAAATTAATTGCCCATAGCTCATTAACATTGCAGAAAATTTGCAAAATTTTTAATTCAAGCTATGAGGATGTTCACAAAGAGCATGTGTATCAATTTTCACCATTTTTATCATTCCTTAGTAACGTTATGGTGTTAAAACAGTTTATGTTATGTATTTCTTTATCCAAACACCATTAATTATGCATATGACATATATGACTGAAAGTGTTCTTTCAGAGATTGCAACATCATACTTTTGTTTTGTGCTCAACTTGAAGGTTATAAATGTTTAACAGTGCTTCCTCAGCATGTACATTTGCCAAGTTTTAGAGTCAGTGCTACCTTAATCTTGTCTAATTACTAATACAGTATAATAAATAATAGTAATTCATGAGTGCTATAAACAATAGAAATTCTATAAACTTTTTATAAAAACCTTAAATGTTTTGAAATAAATGTTTTTCTTCATAGAATTTGTGTTTACATACTGACTTTCTTACCTGAATTCTTTTTCCCATTGTCATCTCCAGATAAAATTCTCGATACCAGAGTTGAGAGAGGTCACAACACTCTTGCAAGACTTCTATGAACAAAATGTATGAAAGAATAATTATATACAAATAAAGAGGTTCTGAAAAAATAATTTTGGTATTCAGAATTAGTTGAATGACAATATTAATCCTAATGCCCAGAACATCATTATAATATGACAGGCCTACAACTGTCTAAAACAAAAATTATGAACCATGATGGTTAATGACATAGAAAATTTTCAATCATTAAACGTTCAAAACTAATGAGCTCATTTATACATCTTAATTTATACATTTTCAACAAAAAACAATGTGATAAGTACTACCAAGCATATCAAGCCATTACATAGCTAATTTGGTGTGGGAATTTTAAATTCAAGGACTACTGCAAAGCGAATGAATGCCATACCTTAGCCATGCTATTACAAGAACTTGCAAGCACTAATAACTGTTATGGGATAATATCTTCACAACTGCATTGCCACAATTCATTATATATATAGTTTTGCTTTCATTATTCTTTATTTTAAGTTCTTGATCATGAAATCATAAGGCTAAATAGTAGAGTTTAATCCGAGAGACATATTTCATATATTACAATGATACTTAGAACACATATTAAACTGCATAACACAACAGCTATGGTCATAAAATCAAGAGTACCTTAAAGAAAAACTTACTTGGTTATTCTCTGCCTTCATTTTGTGTATGAGCAAATTCTCTTTTATAAAAAGGCTCTGTTCATAATTGACCTTTGTAAGATCCTAAACCAATTTCAGTGAACAGCTACAACACACTCACCAAGGGCATATTCTAGTACACTTGATCTATTTTAAAATTACATTACATTTTCCTTCACAGGAGTTAAGAGCTTTCTTATAGTAGAACCAATATAACTATGCTGACAGCAACGACAGAAAATTTATAAACAACATTTGAAAATTGATGGAATACAATCGTTGGATCTAAAAAAATACTCTAAGTGGCAATCAGGTATAAAAATATATCTTCACTGTATTTGAGAATATGCCCTACAAAGTATGTTTAGTAACTGACTTTTAAACTTTGTACTTAGGTGATTTAGTAAAATTTTGCTTGATGAAATAGTTGCAAAGTATTTGATCAATAACATGTAAGGGAAAACCATATTTTGCATAAGAGTTCTTTCATTTCTTTCATATTATTAAATTTCTTAAGCCAAAATTCATAAGTACTTGAAGTTCTAAAGGCATGATGAATTAAGATAACAGTCAAATTTTACTTAAATACAGTTGGTATAAAGCTTGCGGAGTTAAAATACAAACCACTGAAAGTTTGTATTTTGGTATGCTTAAAATTTGAAATTACCATTACTGTTACGAATCAATGTACCCAAAAGTGAGAGCTTATGATATTGTTGGTGCTCAACAGTAAATTTTACATTTTTATGTTTGCTGTTTAAGTATTCCAAAAATAAGACATGATCAAAATTTACTAAAGTTGGTGAAATCATCATCTATACATCTACGGTAGTATGGTGATTTAAGAGTCTGCAAAAAGTCTTCCAGCCATTCCTTTTCATGATAACAGAGAAAAATATTGGCCAAAGAAGGAGCCAAAATAGAACTCGTAACAACTCCATCAGTTTGATCATAAATACTGTCATTAAACAGAAAATGCAATCCTTTAGGTTAACATTTTCCTAAACTGAAAACATATTTCCAATAATACTTATCTACACTGACACTATAGCTATTTCTCAATCTTCAGGGTTTCCTTTCTTTGCCCATCCAAACTCTGAAAACGCTTGCTTCAGTCTTTTCTACTCCACTCAAATGCCCTTGGCAAATTCTAATTTGCAAAATTCTCCACCAACTTCAGTGTGCCCTCTATCTAGGTAATGTATATAAGCACCCCATTCAGATAATGTAATTAACTTTTTTGAGATATAAGCCAGCTTTTAGTGTGGAGGTAGGGCAGGAGAGTGCCAGTGGAGGTAAGTATTATTGGAAATATATTTTCAGTTTAAGAAAATGTTAACTTCCAAAACATACTTACCTCTGCTGATGCTATAGCTAGAATCCCACACTGAGGAGGTGGAGGGGCCAGTGCAAGCATGAACCATATATAAAATGTCTGTATAGACTGGAAGTGCACCAAGATAAAGATGGTACAAGATTGGGGGAACCACACTACATCCACAACAGGTATGCTCTTCACCAGGAACTCAGTTCCTATATGTGGAATAGAATACAAATAATCATCAGTATAGGCCAGCCCCAACCAGACAGCCAAGGTTCCAAAACTCGGGGTTGGAATTAAGAGGTCATATCTCACATTGGTGACTAGGGTTATTAGACCACAATGTTACATATACTTTTGATTGGATCCCAACCTGTTGCCATAGTGTGATGCATTTCACACCACTGGAATTACGACAAGAAAGTAAGCAACACCAAAGTGAACAAACTTTCTCCTCCATCTAGGGAAGTCCAAAGGTAATATCACAGGCTCAGAATAATGGGATTGTGTATGCCATCTTCAACCAAAGGAACAAAACTCATCTGGTCAGAAATTATGAACATTTATCCTCACTCCCCAACCAAGTGGGCAAGGAGGATTCTGCTTGCCCCTGGAATTATGGAAAAGGTGTGAAACCTGTGCTCAACAAAGGACCTAGGATGGGACCACTTCGCATTTGGAATTATGAGGAGATAGTGGACTTCCTTCCATGAACATCATACAAACTGACATTGATAAATAAGAAGGGCCAATTGGATAGCTTCGTGTCAAATCTGATCTGAACTGGAATTAGCAGTAGGCTCCCATGAGCTACTCCTACTGACATCTGGGAAAACATTCAGGAACCCGAGTAGGAGGGCCCCAACTTTGCTCTCTTCTTCAAGAGTAGAGGAACACACTCAAACACTCTGGAGGAAAATCCTCTGTCCACCACTCCAGCAACTGGAAACTGAGGGTGGTAAAGACTCCTGAGCTCCATTAGTAGCATCTTGGGGGGGGGGGCACATTGGGGAATCTTGAGGAACAGTGCAATAGGTGAACCAAGTTCCCTACATTTTTAAAGGCAAACTGACCCTGGTTTATTCAACCTGAAGATCAGCATGAATGGACAGGATCCACTTTAGCTTTACTCATGATAGTCCATGAGTGGCAGTCCATGATAATAAGCCAATACCATCCGGTAAGCACCTAGATGGTTTTATGGAACACCCCATTTTGACATAGCCTGTTGCAACCTTTAGTAACTATAGTGAAAGTGGTTGCTAGTGCAGAATTGAAAAGAGAAAGTATACCTGTCTGGGCAACACTTGCCACAGAGTGGGATCCAGTGAAAAATAAAGGGACCCTGAAAATAAAAGAGTATATGATTGAGGAAATACTCACCTCTGATTAAAATCTAACAGATGTGGTCAAAATAGCTACAGGGGGTAGTCAAAAACCCTCAGAAGAGGAAACTACCAGATCATATAAGTAATGAGGTAGGAAAGTATCAGTAGTAGACCACATACCAGCCTGCACAATGTCTTCCAGAGTGAAATTCAACTGGGCAGCTAATGACATAGAGATATGACAAATCTGGTGAGATGAGACATGTAAAAAGATTCCTCTCCTGTAACGATAATCCATTGTAGGCTATGTGAATCAATTTATGAAGCCACCTTGTTAGAGTAATGGGAGATAAGTCACAGGAAATAGAAGGATTCCAATGAATGAACAATCAATTCCTACTACCTTAAAATGAGTTAGTAGGAGCTATATTACACCTGAGGGCTCAAACAGGACTTAAGAAACGATCAGGATCGGAGCGATCATAAAGGTGAGAAATGGCTGGCAAATGAATTGGTGAGAAGGACCTTTCCCCTTCCCTAGCTTCCAGAGTCTTTGGAAGAAAAGACCTGTCAGTATAAAGCAGGACAAATGTGGAATGATAAAGAGTCCAATGCACACGGATTGCAAACAACTCTGACTGATGTTGTCCACAAGCCAACATAAACAAAAAATACAATTTAAGAGAAAGGTGAAACAAAGAACATGAAACTAAGGGCTCATAGGGAGGATGAGACAATGCATGTAAAACAACTGTAAAATCCTAATTTGGTAATGGAAAAGGCCATTTAGGTTAAAGAATATGAAAGGATTTGAGTAGACCTGATAGTACTGAGGATTTAAATACTGAAAAATAGTGGATAAGGATGCCTTATATAAAGCCAGTGTATATGAAGCAAGACAACTCAAATACCGAAGTCAGAAAATTAGATATAGTAGATACTTTAGGATGAAGAGGGTTTACCAGTGTGGAAGAGGTAGAGGTGGCCATTCCTGCAGATACCAAAGAAGTGGAAACCATGTTTGAACTGGCCAATATGGTACAAGCAAGGTAACTCGACAGGTAGTGGAACAAACCATAGTCAGAACCTGAGGCCAAACCCAATTGGGGGAAAGGCATATTGATGGAAATCTGTCCAGTCTTGACTGAACACATCTACTGCCAATGCTTGAGGATGAGATATCAGAGATCAAAACAACTGCAGTTGAGGATTCCAATGAGCTACAAAGGCATTGATCATTAGAGATCCGAACTGAGAGCAAATCCACTGAAAAACCTTGTGATATAGCATCCATTCCATCAGAAGAATCCAGTTGGGTCGAGACAAGTGTTCTGCAATTAAATTCATCACTTCTGGAAATATGAAATGCTAAAACACTGATATGATGGGAATGAGCCCAGTAGAGAAGATCCAAGGTAGGACAAAAACAAAGGTCTTGAGAATGTGTGCCTCCTTGATGAGAAATCTGAGAAACCACCATGGAATTGTTGGAATGTATCATGACAATGTATCAAGAGAGACAGACATTGAAGCATAGCCCAGTGTACTGCAACGATTTCGAGAACATTGATATCGAAGGTAGAGTCATCTTCTGTCCAAATACCCTGGAACTCCTGACCTTGAAGATAAGCTTCCTATCCCTGAAGAGATGCATCTGTAAACAGATGGAT
Source organism: Limulus polyphemus (assembly GCF_000517525.1). Classification (NCBI taxonomy): domain Eukaryota; kingdom Metazoa; phylum Arthropoda; class Merostomata; order Xiphosura; family Limulidae; genus Limulus; species Limulus polyphemus. The sequence continues at coordinate 187,445 of NW_013666262.1, forward strand.
CTCGGGAAAAGGTGGTGAAATAGGTACCCCAATAGTAGTGTTGTTCCAATCCAACCACCATTTGCAACTGATGATGTTGCTCTTGAGTAATGAGACAGGATTATCCAAAGGATCGGAATGCATGAAGGGACCTCATATGTGCTTGTCCCAAAGAAATGAGAGGTTCAAGGGATGTCCACATCCCCAAAAGAGAGAGAGAACAATCCGTGCAGTAGGTGAAGGAGACACAAGTAAAAGTCTAACAGCTCTTTCCATGGCTTGTAGCCTGATAGGAGTTGTTTGAACTCGACTTAAGTGAGTATTGAAAAACACACCCAGATGGATGAGATATTGCACCGGTGACAGAAAAGATTTCTCCAGTCTGATAAGGAAGCCCACTTTTGTGGCTTCTGAAAGGAGAATCTGAGAGTGTTGTTCTGCAAATTGACGGGATGGGGCCAGAAGGAGCCAGTCATCCATATAATGATGTGTGCACAGGCTCAAGGAATACAGATGACAAGGAAAAGCTCAAACAACTCTGCAGAAAACATAAGGTGCTGATGCAAGACCAAAAGGTAGAGCCATGAACTGCAGTCCTTGACCCTTGTGCACAAATCTGAGAAACCTCCGGGAAGATTTAGCTATAGGAATATGAATATAAGGGTCGGTAACATCAAACTTGGTCATACACAGCCCTGACACAAAGTGCCATCATAGATTGAGAAAGGGTTTCACAGTAAAACAAGGAGGATCTAAAAATTGGTTGAGTTGGGACAGATCGATGTTTGGACACCAATTTCCCATCTTCTTGGATACAACAACTAAATGGGACAAAAATCCCGGAAGAATGGGATCGACCTTCTCTACTGCCCTTTTTACTAACAATTCTCTTATGTCCTCGGAATGAAGATCCACTCCCCATGGATCTGTTGGAGGTGACAAAGTAACAGGTTGTGTAGGTAATGGTGGAGGTGATGTAAATTGAATGAACAACCCTGAAGCCAGAACATGAAGTACCCATGGATCTCTGGTGAAAGAGCTCCAGATGTCCAGAAAGTGATGGAATCGTGCTCCCACTGCTTCCCCGCCCACGGGGTAGTAACCAACACCATTATCGACAGTCCGCTCCAGCCGAAGATCCTCGAGAGTATGGATGGACTGTATTATGGGAACCAATAGACCTGGGAACTGAAGGAGGTGGTCAGGAAACACTACGAGCCAACACTCCCAAATTAGTGCCAGAAAGGTGAGATAAAGAAGAATGTAAATGTGCTGAATCAATTCATGATTCTATCATCTCTGGAACTCCGGTAAACTACATGGGATGGAAAAAAGGAGCTTCCCATAACTCCCTGAGGGCAGAAAACAATAAACAAACATTTTCTAACAAAGAGTTTCTACCCAATAAATCCCAACAACAATCCAGTCAAGAAACCATAGAAAGAACTGAAGAAGACAATATGACTGAAGTAGATGTCAGCAAAATACCCAACTTGTCCTCAAATTGCTTAGGGGAACATTGATAGGCTTTCGACAAAAGTTGGATTGAAGATAAATACCTCAGGTAAGACGAATCCGAGAAAACTGTGATCTGTTCAAAGTGATCACAGGTTCCAATCTCAAACCTCACAGGTCCAAAAAGGGGTCCATACATTGAGAATCTAAATATACCTCCTCCTGGTGGTGATAAGCCAAAGCATGCTGTTTGATAAATGTGGGGGGACAAGGCATAGCTATCCCATCGCATAACTGAATAGCAAATCTCCCAGCATGAACAGCAATATCAGGAGAAGGAGGAAAACCAAGTTGTCGCTTGCCATCCTTCCTGCCAACAAAGAAGGAGTAGAGTCAAATACAATAGGAGAGACCCCCAAAACCTCACAAACCCGAGTAACCAACTGAATAAAAATCAGCTGGAGGTGGCTCATCAAGAGGATCCTCTGTTAAGACTGACCTAGTAAAAGAAAGAGCCGGAAAAAGTGAGTCTAAATTCTCTCCAGCACCCCCAGAGAGGCACCCTTGGTTCGCATATATGTCTCCATCTTGCAATGGGTCATATCACGAGCAGCCTTGACTGAAAGTGACCCCTCCCCTGGATGTTGAGAAACCCCAGATAGTAGAGGTGGATGAGGTCTGGTTGGCCTCCTTAGTAAAACATTAACTTGGGAATTCATACACATCGGTACATTTTTTTTTTTGTTTAATTAATTTATAAATATAAGCAAAGATATAACTGTTGTAAACCAACTACGTCAAAAGTCACAATGTAAGTTGTGAATAATCACAACACTCCTGTTTATAGAAATCTGTGCTGAGCGCTTTGTCAAGAAAAAGTAATTACATTATCTGATTGAGGTGCTTATATACAGTACTAACATAGAAGGTGCATTGAAGCTGGTGGAAAATTTTGCAATTTAGAATTTGCCAAAGGAATTCGAGTGGGGGTATAAAAGACTGGAACAAGCATTTTTAAAGCTTAAATGGGCAAAGAGTGGAAACCCTGGAGATCAAGAAATAGCTATAGTGTCGACAGAGGTATGCATGTTTTGAAATTACAAAATTCATCAGTTTCAAAAATACAAGTTGGGAAATGCTCAAACTTTAGTTATTATCAAAAACCAAAACAGCACTTAACTGTATAGTTTCTTATAGAGATATTTGTACATACAAACTCAGCACCATAACTGGAACAATAAAGTTGTTACCAAACTCTTTAATAGTAAAAGCCTTCATGAAATCAACTAAAAATACATCCAAAGCATGATTAGAAGTTTCAATTTCCAAAACTACACGTCTTAACAAATATCCGTTTTTATGAATTTCAAGTACACCATACAAAATTCTAGGATGACTACCTAATGGTTAAATCTTCTTTTAATATGGTTTCTCTGTTAAAAGATTATCTTCCTTCAGTTTCAATAAATACCTTTGTAGCCTGATCAGTAGGATCATGATGCAACTTCACAACCTTTGATGAATGACTTAAAAATAATTAAGCATTATATCGTCTGGTTGTTCTACAAACAAATTTTTACATAATTGTAATTTTCAATTGGTAAACTTAACTGTTTTTCCTGAAATTGTATTATAATTTTATTAACCCAGATTACAGGTACATCCCCTGGGACATACCTTACATACTTTTTTGTGCATGTCACAAAATGTTACATTTTGAGTTACATTCAAAATTTAATTAAACAACTTTATTACTAATGTATGTTATGATCTAGTTTTATATTATTTAAGTTTTAATTCCTTTGTTTCAAAATAAACCTTTAAAACATATTTAAACTTCAGTTTTGTTGTCACATGATGTATGAGAATTCACCAATCTTAGGTTTTGATCTCAATAGCTTGAGTAGTTCTAGATGTACCCTATACTTCCATGTAAGGAGAGAAACTAGGTTAATTGCACTGTTCAAATTCCTTAAGATGAGTTTTGAGAAAGAAGAAATAAATTTTGGAAACCCTTGATAGGAACCATGACCAACTTCTACACTTAAAATTTGAGATTTACAAGGCACACGCACTTAGTTAATGTATTTGTTTATAACCAACTGAAAGAGTTCATTTTAAACTGCACTATACCAATGGTTATTTGAAAATTGGCATGAAGTATTTGTTACCAAGTATGTGAAATAGCATTTTTCCACTTTTGTCCTTGCTAGCACTTAGCATCATTTCTCACCTATATACATATTAGTTAAAAAATCCCATCCTGGTTTGAATTTAGTTAGAAACTTACAGCAAAATGGCAGGTTTGCCAGTCTGATAAAAACCTAAAATGTCAACTGAAATTTATAAAAAAACTGAACAAAACAATTTGCCCATTGTTAACGTTTTATAAAATTCAAAATCTTACTCAAGATTCAAGATTAGTATCATAATACATCAAGTAGGAATGAATACAAGAATAGAAGCTATTATACACACCATAAGTAAATGAGAAAAAGTAAATAAAAACTAAGTTCACACAAAAAATTAAAACCTCCACCTCCAAATATAAGACTAGATACTAAACCAAACACTATAAAGTACACCATAAAAAATGAGAGAAAAAAGATGTCAACATACTACAAACAATGAGATGAAATCAAAAACAAAACCTCCACTTTCAATCATAATTGTCAAAAATTCCATAAAATCATTAAAACTAAAAATAAAATGATTATAATATTTCTATAGTCATATGAAGTGAAAGATTTCTTTTCTCTCTCTCTCTATTGGATTAAGAATTCTGTAAAATTTCAATCTTTTGGATATTTAAGTCAGGCAGAAACCACTTAGCCTAAATCTGATTACGACATACAATATTTTTTTAATTTAAAGATTATATTCCATCATTAAAATCATAAAATGTTTACAGCTTTATCTTTCCTTGCTATCAGTTATGTTAGTCCTATTAAAAACAAAATTATCAACACACAAGAATGAATATGCAAATCTAAGGTCTTTGACTAGATCAAGTGTATTGGAATACGACTTAGGTAAGTGTGACAGTCATCCACTGAACCTGCTTTAAGTTTTTAACAAGGACTAATGATGAACAAATCCTCATTCATACATAAACTGATGCCAGAGATTAGTCAAGTAAATTTTGCCTTTCAGCTACTCTTTATTTTTAACATGTATGTTCTTTAGACATTTTAAGCATTCAGTGTATGTTTGTCATAAAATCATGAAAGGCATAGATTAGTAGCTCTCTATTCCATGGTTAGTTGTTTTGCATTGATTTGACACAACATAAAATGCTATCTGTCCATTGAATTTTCATATTTTTGAACAAACAGGTTATTGTGCATTAGTTTATAACAAGGTTGTACACTGTAAAGCCCCATCATGTTCTTTAGTTGATATTATTGGTAGTAGCACTCAGGAAATTTAAATTATTCTATTATTAGATGTCCAGACACAGAAACTGGTGTACACCATATGTAGTGCTTTAGTGTTTTTTGTTGTTGTTGTTTGCATATAATACATCAACTACAATTTACTGCAGTCAATGCTGAAAAACAATGAAAGGCAGCAAGCCAGTCAACAGTAACCACCAGCTCTTTGAATTGAATAACAAAACAATAATTTTTTCAAGTTTGTACAGTTATCTTTAAGTTACATGTATTTTAACTGCATAGCAAGAAAATATTTGATATATAACTTTAATTATACCAAAAGTATCGAAGTTAATATCCTGTTTTATTCACTGCCACATCACTGAACTCAAATCATAAATCTATAAAATATGGCTTAATTCGCAACTATAAATAAAACAATATAAAAATTATTCAGTATACCCATTAATTCATAAAAATTATAAAATGACTGGGACAAACAAGATAAAAAATGCAATGACTGGGACAAACAAGATAAAAAATGCAATGACTGAGCTTGTTATATCACATATTAGCACTTCAACTGTTTTACATCTTTCAAAATTATTTGCAATAAAATGTTAAAAATTCAAAATACAAACTTAATCTAAAAGTAAGATGTTAAAATGAGAAACTATCAACTTTGTAAGTAATACCAGTGTCCACAAAGAATTATACATACGGCTGAAATTGAGTAAATAGCTCCAAAAAAATGAAGCTTTGTGGAAATTATCAATAGCAACAAGATAAGGGCCATCAATATCTTTTCTCAGTGTCCTCTTTCCACCACTTTTGTCAGCAATAAGACTCTCCAGCATTGTTCTTACCATGTACAACTGTCAAGAAAAAATATTTTTAAAAGGTTGCCTTGATACTTATTTTAACATCAGTTTTGCTAGTTTTCACCAGAGTTTCATATATGAATTAGAAATAAAAAATTTTGCCCTTTTACCTCAATATCAAAATATCCACAATAATACTCTTTTTTTATTTCTTTTTTCCACATTTCACAATACTGATGTTTGTTATTTCAGAAAAATCTTCCTCCTACTGGAAATTCAAATAATATGTAAAAAGCAAAATCTGATATTTTGATATAAAGCTAAAAGATGAAAAATATTCAATACCACAAACTCCATAGTTACGATAACAATGAATGAATAAAAAAAAAAGGTTGATGCTATTCCTTTAACCAAGTGAATAAAAATTAATTTAAATTAATACTGTTAATATTTATAATATTTAGGTGTATTTATGCATCATGAGACCATTTATACTTAATTTTTCATCACTACAATTAAGCCAGGTTAAATTCAATAAAGCCATTAAAGTATATTAAATCAACTTTGTTGACAAAATAATCTTCTAACAAACAACTTTATAAACGGAATGCTTTTTTAAAGATGAAATACTTTTAATTGTATTTCCTCTTCTCCATTGATATTGACCTTAGTTAGAGTTGAAATTTTGCATGGCCATATATATATTTTTAATTCTTAGTTTCCTAGCTATCCTTTTAAAGTTTTAAATACAGTTTTTTAGAATTACAAATACAATTTATTCTAAAAAGTTTTCCTTGAATCATATCAGCATTTAATTCATTAAATTCAGACCAGTAGTTTGAAAAGTGTCTGAGTTTTGTAATGCATACTGTTTTTATAGCAAAGTCACATTGAGCTATCTGCTGTGTCTACCACAAGGAATCAAACCCTGGATTTTAAGGTTGCAAGTCTTCGACATACTGTTGTTCCATCAGGGTGAAATTATGCATACTAGCAACTGTTTATTTAGCAAACATTGAAATCCTATGAAAACAATAAGCTAATATTGTTCCCTGTTGTATATTGCTTTCTTGACATGAACCTATATAAACTTCAGACTATCCATTATATTAAACTGCTAAACAACAAAATACTTCATCATTAATTGATAAACAAGAAATTTTAATAATTATGCATATATATAGTTTTATGTAAGCCTGGTTCAAATATTTAAATGTGTATTTTTTTAACTTTTTTTTAAAACAAAAACATTTTAAAAAACAAGCAGATGCAAGTGTTTTCAATTTCTCGGAAAGGAAATTTTATTCAGACAAGTTAGATATCTTAATTCACATCCTTTTTGTTGTTGTCGTTAAATGCGTGTTTCTAGAAAAGCCTGCACATTACTGCAAAACATCTGTTTACAGCAAGCAATATCTCGTATATGGTTTAAAGTACAACTTTCAAACATAAGGTAGGAGCTAACACATATTGTTTTACATTTTTCTAACTCCAAGATGTCATGGCCTACTTATCAATCACACAGATTCTATTAACAAAAATGTATAACATGTGTGCATATTACTGTTAAGAGATAACTGCAACAATGTTAAACTGAAAAACCATTGTTTAATGACAATCGGCTTTATATTATGACAAAGGAATACATAGCAAAAGTTATATTATAATACTGGTATACATCTTCTTACCAGTTACATGGATAAAACCAATCCTGATACACATTGGTAAATCAGTACAAACCTAAATTTAGATTTATCATACATTTTTTTCACATCAATTTCATTCAGCAAGATGCACACATTTTCTTCTCTGTCTATTTAATTTATAAGCTATAATTTACAAAGTAAATCAAAGGTATCATTCAGGTTTTCTTTACTGGATAATTAGAATTTGTTTGTAAGTTACATTTAGCTAAGTAAACCAGTTAGTTCTTACATGTATCACTCAGGATTTCTTCATTGCCTATTTAACTTTCTAGATAAATTTTTTACTTTAAAGTTTTGACTGAGATCATCAGGCAAATGAACAAAAGACTGCCTTAGATGGTGCTTTTAGAAAAATGCAGGCATTATAAAAGCCACAATGTGAGTATTATGTAAATGAAAATGCTAAGAGAGGAAAGAGAAACTGTTTAACAAGAATTACTACTAATGAGGTTAATGATATTAACTATCTTTTAAACAATCAATAGAAACTAACATTTAGTCATTAAAACAAGAGATAAAAGTGAATGAAAAGGTTTTCTGAGTTTGTAAATAAAATCTGTTTTGTGATTGTCAAGTTTGTGTCATTTTGTTTATCATTTTACTCTACACATTATTATTATCAAACTCAATTTTGATTTCTAATATATGCATCTAATACATTTTACTCACATTAAAACAAACATATAAAAATTAACAAAAACTGATAACAAAACTTAACAAATCCATCATTATTACCCAGTATTTAACCATATGTTTGTACTCATTTGGCTAACTTCTCATATGGAGAATGATATACAGTTCAACAATACTTATGATAACTCTGAGCCTTCTTAACATCTCTTCACAACAATTGGCAAGATTTTGTTAAAGATTACAAGTATTTGTAGACAAAGAATGAGATTATTTTAAATACGTATTTCAACTAAAGATTTGTTATTTTTTATTGTACTTACTTACACTCAGGCTCTGAATATTTAGAGTATCATCATCAATGTGTTGTGCAATAAAATGTTTAAAATTATGAAATAGAAAAAAATGTGCATAGCTTTTAATTTTTCGTTGAATAATCTTAAAAGATCTTCTTTTGATTATATTCTTAATTGAAAGTTTTAAATTTTCATACAGTTTATTTTTAATGTTTCATTTTCCTTTCCTGTCCTTTAGCATTATTACTTATGACACACATCACCATGTTTCCTTGGTATCATAAGCAGAGGCACTCTAGCCTTCATCAGGAAGTTGGAACACACACACCTACTATACTAGGCAGTTTGGCTTATATTTTATTAAACTAATAAATTATTAAACCTTTCTATTATGCATTTTAAAACATAAATAACACATAATTAACTAAAATATAAAACTAAAACCTAAATACAATATAATTGTCTATCTAACTAACATATCTATAGATGAGAAACAATACAAAGTGCCAGAAAGTATATAGGGGGCAACAATACTAAAAGGGGATTCAAGAACTTGTATGGAATTCTGAATGACAGTTTGAAAATAACCAATGGAAAATTCTAGTGCAAATTTAGGGCTTTCTATTGATTATATAAACATCTAGAGAAATAAACAGTGTTGAATGCCAAATTGAATGATAATGGATATAAATTTGTCATGGCTTCTGTCAATAGTTCCCAAGAGCTTTATTTTTCCCTTCTTGAACTTGTCCTAAGGATTTTAAGGGGAAGAATGCATAAACAAAGCAATTAACCTAGTTTCTGTCTATTATTAATTAATTAATTATGCAACTTTCCTATCAATGTATGTCAAGTAAATTAGCATTATAATGATCATTATAATTTAATGTTTTATATTATCTATGTTTTAATTACAAAAACTCTTGATCTTCAGTTTTGTTGTTCCATGATGCACTAGCATTTACAAGTCTTAGCTTCCAGTCTTTGTAATTTAAGTAATTCTTTGTGTACACTAGACCTTAATGTATAGATGGAAACTAGGTTAATTGCTCTGTTTAAATTACTGGTTTAATTATGAGACCCAGGCACACTGATTCAAAGCACCTGTTGTATTTTATTGAATTGTGAAAACAACTTACTCGTGGTTCCCACACCTAGAGCAGAATGAAATTCTCCAACTCTTTCCAAACCTTTCACTGACTAAAATATCTTATTCCTTGACCATTTTATCAATGTTTGTAATGTATCATTGAACTAACTATTAGCTATGATAACATGTGAAATTGCTAAACATTATTTATATAATGCTTAATAAATGACAAGACAAGCTGTATGTTAAAAGTCAAAGTTTCCTTAAATGTCATCTTGCAAAGTTTCAGTACCATTGATCATGCTGTTCTTTAACTATGGGTACTTTATCAAAACATACACAACAGTGGCAGTTGATCCATTTATATATGATAGTGCATACCAATCACACTTTCTAATTTTAACTTAAATTACAAAAATGTTATTACATCATAAAAATAATTAAAGATTTTAACATTTATGATTCACATGTTTTGACTTTCAATACTTGAAAGGAACATATTTACTGTGGTAAAATGGAATGGTTTTAATAAGTATGCTTCTCATACGTCAAATATTTATTAAAGCAGTATTTTCTGAGGTGCAAACATGCACAAAACTTTCAGTTGCTAACAATACACCACAGTAAACTCATATTTCCAAAATCTATAAACAATTAAAAATGCTAAAAAAATCATTCACTTATCCATAGTGCCTCGTACATCATCTAACCATACTGAATTATTGATACACCACACATTGATTGGACAACACTGAATTAGTGATGATTTAGATAAATTAGATAAATTTGTAATGGCTCCTGTCGCATTATTTTACCTAATCCAGTCTTAAATAATATAAAAAGATCAGTATTTTTAGATTTTAGTTACTTTTATAATAATAAATAAAGAATAAATATGAAAAACAAGAAATAAAGTACTTACCTAATCTTTTTTCTTACTCTTGGGTTCACGACGATAGTTAACCCTAATTGTATATACTATAGATAATAATGCACTTAATTTTTATTTAATTAAATAATGCACCAAAGAATATAAACTACTAACATGCAAAAAGTAGACAAATTCACTTACCTCTCAAAAGTTTTCTGGATTTCTAACTATGCAACTAGAGTCGTTACAAATTCATCCAAGGTTGTCATTAACTTTCTCACAGGAACAATGTTGGTACTCTGAGTCAAACTGACATTTAACTGTTCAGAGCATAACGTCATACAATACATCATTTGATAGATAAAAACATTGACTTTCTATTGATTATAGGTAATATATAATGAAACGTAAGAGAACTATCAATGAATTCTGAAAGAGAGGATGTAACGGGTAAGCGTGGCAGGGGAGGTATGATTTTCTAATCAATAGCTCTGTAACAAATTGAAGACTATAAAAATTATTGTTTGTTTGAGCAATGACAACTTTATAGAGTAATTTACATTTAATTTCATAGTTACTGGAGGGGTGGTGGCCAAAACAACCTGCAGGACACACTGTGTGTTATTAACAAGAGTGATAATTTTGCAATTTTCCACTTTTTGTTGCTAGGACTGTGGTAATTCAAGCTATCACACATTTTCAGTAGATGTGCTCTACTAGACCCTTACTTCATATGCTATATTTCAAGTCAATACATTAGGGAATACAAGAGATACAAAATCTCAAATTTTGACTGAATTTCTTTTTTTTTTTTCTTCACACAGAAAGTACGGAAAGTTTATTTCATATAAAAACATACTTAACTTACATAATTTTTTTCAAATTGGTACAGAGACAGATCTTTACAACCTACAATTAGGTGTCAAATTTGGTCTAAACATAAGTAAAATGTGCAAAATTGTTCAACAAAAACTACTCAAATGTGACCGAAATATTTGCACACACCTGTGCATAAAGTTACACGAGCTATCTGTCTGAAATTTTTACTACAGCTTCATCTAAGAGTAAAGGTAGAATGTTTCTAGTTTTTTGTCATTTGGATTAAAGACGGTTGTTTTAGTGCAGCAAAATGGATAAACACTTATACTTCTTCAACTTTTAAGCAAAAGTTTGCTAAATTTTATGAAATTCTCCTAATTAAAGAGTGATTAGTATCACATGATATTAGCTTAAGCAATTAGAATAAATAATGATACTTGGTAAAGCTGTACCGAGTGCATGCAGGTGATGACAAGAAACTGTTAATCTAGTTTTCATGGTGTTAATATCAAGGAATTTGTTGACACTTTTTTAGAGGAAAAGTACCATCATATATTTTAAAGAACCTGATTGGTTCTGTAAAGAATATGTCTGTTCCGAATAATAGGGATTGCATTCCTGAAGCTAATGTTGGTTACTACTGAGTGTCACTTTCTTACTTGCCGAGGTTTCTTGTTATGTATTGACAAAAAGTCATAATATCTAATCAAAAACACCATAGGTGTGTAAAAAAGGTACATCTGAAAAACAGATTGAGCATGCAACTTAAAGAAGTGAAATCAAAATTAGTGGCCAAACTGGTAGCTACACTTATAGCATTGATAAGAATTTTACAGCAAATATTTAATCATCAGTTAGCTAGGCCACGTATTTTGTCTTACCCACCCTCATGCCCCAAGTTGAACAAAAAAATGCAGCCTGGTTAACTAATTAATGAATATTTGGTGTAAAATTGTTATCAATGCTATAGGTGTAGCCACCAGTTTGGTCGCCAATTTTAATTTAATTCCTTTAAGTCACACTCTTAATCCTTTTTTAGCTGCACTTTTTTTTCACACTTAAGGTGTTTTTGGTTAGATTTAAGTAGCACAAAACAATGGTGAAAATGTATTAAGCAACACTTTCACAAAAGCATAGTATAAATGACACATAAAAGGTCAACACAATTCAACTAAATAACATATACAGACAAAATATAAAGCATTATCACGTTTCTTTCTAATAAGAAGTTAATACTCAAACCTGAGTGCTTGATGGCCCAACATTTCTTCTTGGTACTTTAATATCAAATCCATTTTCCGGGTCTTTCTTTCCTTTGAGAGCTGGATCATCAGGTGGTTCAACTCCTCGTGCCCAGTCAGCACAGGTCTCTCTTACCGACAAGATGATGCTTTATATCAAGAAAATATGAAAAAGAAACATGAGGCACGTGTACTAAACTCTTCTATCACAATTTTTAAAAAATAACATTGAACACATCACTAAGTTTTTCACGTATATGCATCATATATATTTGAAAAGTTTTTTTTGGCGTACAAAACTTGAAGACAACTTTTATATGTGGAAACATCCGTTAGCTGAGTTCTTGCCCAGATCTTAAAATATAACGTTGATAAACGAAAACATAGTTGTTCAAAACTTGAAAATAGCGTTGATAACTGGACCAGTTGTTGGTTGAGATGTTGCAAATACACTAATCATATCAGAACCATCTGGAAAAGAACTCAGCAAGAACTCAACTAACAGATGTTTCCACATTATATATATAAGTTTATATCTTTATCCACAAACAAGTCTACATTTAGACTCTCTCACTGCAGGTAGGTTAAAGTGTGCATGTCATGACACTTTACAGAGTTGCATTCAAAATTTAATTGAATTACTTTATAATGAATGTACATCTATAAATTTGGCATTAAAACATAGTTTACAGTTCACATTTTAACATTTTATATATAATTTTAATTTCTTAATTTTAAAAGTATCTATAAAAATATATGCTAAATTTTTTTGCATTGCATGACACTTCTTCAGTCCAAACTTCCCACTTCTACATTTTCTTCTATTTCTGTAAGATGTCCTAACTTTCCATGGAATTTGTCACTTATACTCTATATATCCCTCAATTAAGCTGTCAGTTTGTTGTGAAAAAGTTTTTTTTTGCTTTAAGCAATAAAGTGAATGACATATGCTACACATCCCACAGAACATCCTGCTTTCAAAACATGCCATAAAATTCTCTCTCTGACATTTGCTACTGTATTACTTGTAATCAATGGAAGGCAAGGATTTCACTTATCTGATAGCTATGAGGTATAAAAGCCCTGAGCTATGCAGATCTGAATATGTTGGTATCATATTCTTTGCATGCTGCTTTTGGAGTTCTGCTTGACCAGGTATGGGAATTATTTTAAGCCATTTCTAACTCAGTTAGAAATCCAGATAAATTATATGTTTTAGTACCTTCTTCTGATATACACAGAAATATTTAATATTTTAAACTGGATAATTTAACTTTTAAAAAATTTTCAGATCACATTATGATTACGTTGAATTAGGGTTATATTTTGATGACGTCTTAGATTGTAAGAGTGCAAGATCCTGAAGATTTAAGATTTAAGTACTAAATTTTTTATCTAAATTTTTACTTATTGTTATAAAAATAACTCAAATACAAAAAATAGGAACTAACTATAGGTAATTTAATACAGTTAAACCCCGATTTAACACAAATTCAAATATAACACGATGGTTCATTAACTCTTTCAACGTAGGCTCGGTCCCTGGGACTGACTTTGTAACCATAACCTCGTTATAGTTTAAATACTAATAACTTTTAATATTTTAAATGTATCTTTACAAAATTTTGTAGACTTATAGTAAACATTACAATCCCTTTGCACACAAAAAATCAGATTTTTTAATGAAGTATTTTTACTTAAATTTGTCCGTGAAAATATTGATTCTTTTTTTTTTTAACTAGTCTGAGTGCAAAGTGATTTTCAAATCAAAATTAATAATACTTTTCGTCATCTTAAAATTCCCAAATTTCCTTTGTGTAATCCCCAAGACCTCCTAAATGCATTTCAAACTTTTTTTTTTTTTCACTAAATCCTTCAACAATGCTTGAAGCCTATCTGAAATGCCTGAACATGAAAGAAGTTTGCCACTGAGGTGGGAAGGCCTGGGCAGCAGTGAGATCGTCGTGTGTAGAGAAATGCTGGGAAAAGGGTCTGGGGCTAGCCTTTTCATCACAGAAATCCACCACAGAAGATGATGATGACGAGACTGATTTGTACGGCTTCTCAGAGGAAGATGTGCATGAGGCAAAGAAGCTGTCTGAATAGAGCAACGAAGAGCTACACCAGTGGCACTCTGTTGATGACGAATGCCCAACATTTGAGCATCGTCCATAATGAAACTGTAGCACCGACGGAGGCAAGTGTACCGGTTCTCAAGCCACAAGAAGAGGATAATGAAGAGCCTCTATCACCACCACCAAAAGTGTCTGAAGCCATTGAATACCGCGAGGCTAGCCTCCGTTGCCAGTTGTAGGAAGGCAGTTATCCTTAATATTTAGATATAACCTTAAGGTAGAATTAAACCACCCTGAAATTCTTCAATGTAAAACTCCCAACCTCCACTCTTTTTTTTTTAATATTATAAGATATAAAAAGTAAAAAAATATTCTTATAGTAGAAATAAGCCCCCCCCCCCCATATCTCTATAAAACTCCCAATCTCCACCCAGTTATTTAACCCTTTCAATGCTACAATTGAATTTATCTGACTTGACATTGATAAGCATTTGGTGCAACAAGCAAATTTATCCAAGTGTTAAAAAACTTTTCTTCATAGTGTGACAATCAAGATACTCACACGTCCTTGAATTTTCCACCTCAGTACCATGTGTGCGTACATCACTGAGCAAAAGTGCAACTGGTGGATTTTGATATTGAAGCAGCACTAAAAAAGGTCAAATTCTAAATTTCATTTTTTTAGTGTATAATTGATACTTTTCAAGAACCCACCCAAAATTTAATTCCACACTTAAAGAGTTAATAATTAGTGATGTTACACAGAACTAAAAACCCTTACCTTAATAGTTCTTAAGCCCCATCCTCTTCCCTCTGTCTTAAAAAAATTCTTCAAGTATAAATTTGGTGAGCTGAAACACCCCCAGCTACCTGAAGTTGGTCTTTTCATTCTGTTATATGGATCAAATATCTTAATATGTTGAAGTTACTTAAAACAAGGATAGCCTTGAGTAACTTGTGCCCTCCAAGTTCTCCACAAGGTAGTTTCCATGATTGAAAGCTTAATTTTTAATATAGTTCCATATTTATTATATATCAGTCCTTATAGCCATTATTACTATTATTATAAATTGTTAAAATTCTTTTTAAATGGGAGATAATAATTCCTTTTATCAATACCAGTTTTAAAAATATGCAATTCTGAAATTGCATAAAACTCATAGTTTAGGTTTATTACAAACTCTTCAAATACAGTGAGTAAATGTGTTTCTATTGTACTCAATAACATTCTGGATGTTTTATTTGAAAAAAAATAAAGTTATTGTTATCAAATAAATCAGACCACAATTTTTAGATTATTAAAAACAATATTCTGGTTTTGGATTGTTTAACTAAAGCTCTTTAAAAACAGCCAACTTTGTTATTACTTATTATTTTAGTATATTATATATATAAAAATAGATCTGATAGATTTATTCAGGATTTTTAATAATATATTTGATAAATTTATAGATATATTTATTCCAAAAAATAAATTCACTGAAAATCAATGTAAAAATATACTTAACTTTTGTATCTTTTATAGTTATATTACTTTTAATGAAGAAGTGTATAAACAAACAGTGAGTATTCTGTTCGGTGCTAATTTCTCTTCAAACATGGCCAACTTGTATCTGTTCTTCAATGAAAATTCATTTTTAAAACAGGTATTTAAAGCCTAATCTGTGTATTTATACTTTTCATTACACAGATGATTTAATCTCTATCAATAACTTAAAGTTTGATCCAAACCTAATATATCCAACAGAACTTAAAATAAAAAGAAGCAATAGTAATATTCATGCACATTACTTAGATATTGAGTACGGTTGACTATTTTTGACAAAAGAAGGGAGCTTTTAATTCACTTGGCAAATGTGTAGCTCATATTACCCTATCAAATTACATAATGCACAAGCTACTCATGAGCATACCTTGTGAACATTTTATTTTTATTTTTTTCTCTACCTTATCTAACATAACAAGTTTTTAATTTTTTAATTTTAGATACTTTTATAATAATAAATAAGCATACCCATGAAAAACAAGAAAATAATACTAACCTGGATCTTTTTTTTTTTGCTGTCAAGTGTCAATGAAACATAACCCTAATTTATTATATAACTGGCACTACTACATTAATATTGTTTTATTTAAATAAATAATGCACCTAAGAACATAGAATAGTAACATGTAAAGAACAGACAATACCCGATAACCATCATATTTTTCTGGCTTTCTAACTATGCAATAACAGGCTAAGAATAAAGTTTGAACTTAAAGTGAAATAGACAATTATTCTTACAGAAAACAATTTAATATATGTCATTTGATAAACTAAAACTTTAGCTTTCTATTGGTTATAAATAATATAGTATTAAACTTCAGAGAGTAATGAAAGAGAGGATGAGACAAGTGGGCATGGCAAGAAGAGTCTGATTTTAGAAGTTATATAGCTCTGTGATCAAATAAGATTGAAGGCTATAAAAATTATGCTTTGCCTGAGTCATAACAATATTATGAGTAACTTGCATTAAATTTCATACTCCTCAGAAGGGTGGTAAATAAAATAGAGAATAGTTGATAGTTAGAGAGCAAATGTCATAATTCACATACTAGGGTGAGATTGAGGATGTTTGTAAATATATGCTTATAAAATTAGGAACTTAAAACATATAATTTTAATATTTAATTTATTAACTACATTTTTACTCCAAGTTTATTCATGTACCAAGATAATAAAGTAGATTAATTACATTTTCAATGTAACTCTCTAACCCTCTTGCTATGGGCAGGTCAAAGTACGAATGTTACAACTTTTTAAAGTGTTAAGATGTGCATATCAAAGAAAACATTTGGAATAAAACATTGGTTTTTCCATAATGAAATGCAGTCAAAATTCTGTACATAGTTAAAGCTAACTTATAATATTCATATATTTGTATTACCAAACATACTGAACAAACTTGACAGTTCTACAAAAAGGCACACCAAGCACACGTCTTTTCCTACGCTTTACCCATCATTAAATTGAAAGAAAATAATTCAATACACATTCAGCATCAAAATGGGTTAAACATACACAACTGTACATGCTGTATTACATAGACAAAGATTTCTTTTTTTTCCAACCACTTGTTAAAGAAAAAGATTAAAACATGAAACTGTACACTAGCAATCAAAATGCTGTTAACCAGCTGTGGTATATAACTATGAGCAGGATTTAACATTATGATATTAAAATTCAATTACTTGCATTCAGAACATCTAATAAACAATGAAAAGTCTACTTAGACTGATTTCCAAAATTATACATCACGTCAGTTTCAAATATAAACACAGCAGTTTTTCCCCAAGCTTCTCAATTTTTCCATCTGCTTTTTACTTGGTCTTTTCTAAAATTTGATTTTACAAGAAGTTCTATTTCTAACTTTTTCACAGCTGGTTTTGCACTTGACTGTAACTTTTGTTTGATGCCTCCAAGTCAGTTGGCTCATCACTTTCACTAGCAACTTGTTTCCTTTCGTTTTCCAGATATAGCTATTCATGCCATTACATATATTTTAAATCACTTGGTGAACGTGCAGCTCATGTTACATATCAGCTGCTCGTGAGTGTACATCTTGAAAATTTTTTATATTATTATTATTATTACATATTTCACCTATTCTAATCTTAACTAACCTAATGAGTTTCTTATTTTTACATTTTGATTGAACAGGAAATAAAGTATTTACCTGGGTCTTCTCTTTTTATACCTTCCACTGTCAATGACACTTAACCCTACTTTTCTATAGTAATGGTACTACTGCATTAAACAATTTTTTATTTAACTGAATAATGCACCAGAGAACACAGAATAATAAGATGCAAAAAGCAGATAATATCCAATAATTACTAAAACTTTTCTGGCTTTCTAACTGTGCGATAAGAGCCATTAAAACTCTAACTAATCTCATCAATGTATTTCTTGTGGGAAAAAAGCTTGAACTGAATATAATACATCATTTGATAGATTAAAACCTTTGCTTTCTATTGGTTCTAAACAACATAGCATTAAACATCAGAGAGAGAAGAACTATTGGTAATTTCTGAAAGAGAGGACGTGACAGGTCGGCAAGGCAAAAGAGGCCTGATTTTCTATTTGATGGCTCTGTAACCAAATAAGGTTGAAGTATGATTATTATGCTTTCCTTGAGCTATGACAAGATTATAATGATAATATATTTTAAATTTCATACTTCTTGGAGAGGTGATAAATAAATGAGAGAAGAGCAGATTCCTAGAGTAAATGTCACAATTCTCATACTAAGAGAAATTCAAGATTTCTTTTAAATATTACTTACTAAAACTAATATACTACTAAAATTTGGATTATCAGCTACATTTTTATGCCACATATATTCATATACCATAATAATAAAGTAGTTTAGTTAAATGTTGAATGTAACTCACAAAAATCTTGTTACATGTGCATAAAAAGGTTCCTGTGGTGAAAGAGTTAGCTTGTGTCCAGGCTCTTTTTTTTTATCAAATTCAGTCAAAGTCAGAAACTTAGAATCACTTTGTAATGAAGAACTTGTTGAATCTCCTGTTATTCTGCTGACCCATCTTTTCACCATTGGAAAAAACAGTTTTACTTGAGATTACCACAGAGTAGAAAGGAACAAGAAAGATTTTGGTGCCGTGATCACATGTATATTGTCCTCACCTTGAATTCTTGTGTTAAGTTTAAAAAGGCATCATTCTTGAAGAAGTGGCATTCTCTACAACTTGAAAGGCATAGTTGTCTCAGATAACTGTCAAGTGTAAGAGAAATAAGGCTTTTGTAAACATTACAAAGGTCCATCAGGAAATGGTATTTTCTGCATTGAATGACTTACAATCAAGAGGGAGAGTCATACACCAAAAGAAGATGATTGTCTGAGAGAGCTGTCAAGTCTAGAAGAAATCACACTTTTGCAAATATTGCAGAAGTCCATGAATTCCTTTTCAAGAAAACTACCAGAATTTGGTGCACCCAGAATAACTGATAAAGTTATATCCTTGAAGACTGATCTCAGTGTAAGGGAAGCATGGACACATAAAAATTGGCAAGTCTGATACCAAATGGAGCAGTCTGTATAAGACTTCACCAGCCAGAGTAACTCAAACTGTTTTCTAAAATAAATGGCAAATTATTGAGTCAAACCTACAAAAAATACAAGCTAATTGAGAAATCTGGATTAAAAGTTTAAAACCATAGGTGAAAATTATAAATGAGTAAGGCAATTGTTTCTAGTAACCCAACAGAGAGATATACATTTAATTATATTATTTAGTTTAAAATTACTTAAAAAAAAAAATCACCAAATTAAAGCTGTCATTCAGGATCCATCCTTTTCTGTTATGAAATTAAATTATTTTTTAACATTAACATTTTATAAGATTATTAACCTTTCCCCAACAGGCTAAAGCTTTTGTAAGGTCAGTTCTAAAAAACACTCTTAAAAAATATTCTGTACCTTCTGATCAAATCTTTTTTATTCTTTATTGCTTTACGAAGAGGTTCTCTCAAGGTTAACTGGATAAAGTCCTGAAGTTCAGCATAAATATGTCGACGAATGGCATCTGTAAATACAGTTTCCATACGACTCATCAAAACCTGAAGCCCTTTAATCATAGCAATGACCTGGAAAAAATAAAAATAACTTTGTAATAAGAAAAAAATAAAACTAAGTAACTGAGTTAGCCAAAAAACCAAATTTTAGTTATAACAATACAAATAAATTAAAGGGCAAATATTGTAGGATGAAACTAAAATTCTTAACACTTTTACTTCATTGAATAGAAATGGTGAGAGTTAATCAGGACATTATAATAATAGCATGTTTAAACAGTGTATTTTTGTCAAATAGTCACATGACATAATTAACTAATTTTAAATATCACTTATGCACATAGTTGCTGCTAAATGAACAACAACAAAAAAAAAATTAACAGAATTAGAACACTCCTTTAAAGGCTTATTCTCAAACATGATCAATGTAAATATTTGTCTGTAATGTCTCAAGTGCAGGATATGTAAAAAAACAAAAAACATACTTTTATGCAAAAGATTAACAAATGCTGTACAACATAAGGAAACTTATGTAGCACCATTGAATACAGGCAAGATGTAAAGATGGTTCCATTTGACTTTCCTAGGATAGAATTTAACAAGTAATATCCCATATGGTTGTAACAGTCATGGAAACAAAAGCCCAAGGTTGCTTGAAAAACAGAGAGACATGCAAATCATAAATAAACTTTGGATATACACAGTTTGATCACATACTAAAGCTTTCTTCACCAGTATGTTACTAAGAGAAAAAGACAAGTCGTACCACCATACTACCTATTATAGACCAATACAGAGGTCACCCAACAAACACTTACCTTCACCCCCTAAACAAATTTAGAGATGGAAAACAAACTATAACTTCAATTAAGGTTTCAATGCTACTCAGATGTTATCACATATTTTATACCACAAAAAAAGGGGGAAATAAAAGTTTATAAATCAGGGTTTAACTTTCTTGCAATGGGCTTAATTTGCTCAAGTTCATGACCAAAAATTGACCTTTATGAGTTTTCATGCTATAATTTCTAATGTGTTCTGTTTATCCTCATGAAATTTCACAAGCTTTCAATATACAGTAAGTTCTCTATTTACATCATTCCCACTTGAGTTACGTCACTAGAATGTTGCCAACATATTATGACACAAGCTTCGATATAAATATCATTTTCTCACAATAACTTAATTTTCAAAAAGCACCCAAACTACTTTGCACCATGTAGCTAGGCAGAGCACATTGCTTCATTGTGCTCTTTCTTCCGTGTCCTGCAAGCGAGTGACAGTCCAGTTGTTCACCATCTTTGGTACTGTGATGACACAACTTTGGGTGGATAAAACAAATATATTTTATGTATAATATTTATTTAAATAGTTATTAATGAAACAGTATGTATTTGGGCACTTGTTTAACACTTTTTCTGTAAGTTATGGGCAAATAATATCTCACAAAAACATATATCCTATTTATACCATTATTTCAATGGGAAAATAAATTTATATTTACCTCATTTCACCTAAAGTCTTTTTTTTTTTAGGGACACATACCCAACAAAACTAGAAACCTTTCTGTACAAGTCTTTTGTAGAAAGAAAAATATGAATTTTTAATGAAGTATTTTCACTTAAAATGTTTCTGGGAGTAAATGGAGTCAAAAAAGTTGACTACTCTGAGTATGAAGTGATTTTTGTATTACAATTAAAAACACTTTTCTTCATCTGGAAATTATCAATTTCATTTGCTTAATCTCTAAAACCTAAATAAATTTGAACCTATTTTTTAGAAAAATGTTACATTTTGTCTGTTATTTGCTATACACCATAAAAAATGCAAAATAAATCTAAGTTAACTTTTTTTTCATTCCAGAATGACTTTAAATTGTAACAGGAAATTATATTTGTTATCCTAAATTGCATAAAGCTCACAATGATATACATCTGTTTCAACTTAAATTATATTGTTTTATTTCCCTTTGAACTATGTCTAATCAATAATCCCACCACACAAATTGTAAATCACACAGTGAAGGTGTAACACACATTGCTCTATCGAATTATGCTGCTAGCAATCTTACATCATGAACATTTTTATGATTATCATTATTTTTCTTTACCTTACCTTATCTAATTTTTACATTTTAGTTCCTTTTACAATAATAAATAGAGAATATACATGAAAAACAAAAAATATAGTACTTACTCAAATCTTCTTTTTGTTTCTGTCAATTGTCAATGAAATATAATCCAACTTTTTGTATACTGCTGGTACTACTACACTACATATTTTTTTATTTAATTAAATAATGCACCTAAGAATACAGAATAACAAAGCAGGCATTGTCCTTTAGCTATCATAAATCGTCTGGCTTTTTAACTATGTGATAAAAGTCATTAAAAATTCAGCTAATCTCATTCATGTGTTCATGGGGATAAAGTGTGAGCTGAGAACAAAACAGACACTTCTCTGTACAGAAAACAACATAATACATCATTTGATAGATTAAAAAGTAATGCATTAATAAAACTTTCACTTCCATATTCCAAAAATTAATAAAATTTTAAGATTTTTTATATCCAACCACTACCTTCACCATAACATG
Source organism: Limulus polyphemus (assembly GCF_000517525.1). Lineage (NCBI taxonomy): Eukaryota > Metazoa > Arthropoda > Merostomata > Xiphosura > Limulidae > Limulus > Limulus polyphemus. Next base: position 209,976 of record NW_013666262.1, read on the forward strand.
TTTAGACATTATAAGAACTAATTAGTATAAATCATGGTAGCCTTGGAAGTCATTTTGTGAATATACTGAATGGGCTTTTGAGTTAAATTTCATGACAAAATTTTCCTCATCTGAAAATATTTTCTAGATATATACATCTACACAAATAAATACTATTTCCTTTTGCCTATGAGACTTGCATGTCACTAGCCTTGAGCTAACTCTCACCTAAACCACGAATAGCCCTCCACCAATACTAGTGTGACACAACCTCATTCTGCAGTATCTCCCTCTATGCACTTGTAATAACTATCACCAATGACACCATCCAATATCAAGTGTAAATCCATAGAAAGTATATGCCGAAAATTGTGCTGCTACTCACGGTAATAACGACAGCATGACAGTAAAATGCGGGCTATTGTGACTTGAGTGTCACAAACATAGTCTAGTCAGGACAACTTCCTCCTTCCGATCCTTATGGAAACAAGACAGGCAAAGAGCAACAGAAGGTTTGATCTGGAAAAGCTTGCTATGAAGTTGCTATCCCAAGTCGACTGCCAACTGGCGCGAAGACGTGCCTTGAAAAC
>NW_013666262.1:210554-216945 GCF_000517525.1 Limulus polyphemus
GAAGGTTTGATCTGGAAAAGCTTGCTATGAAGTTGCTATCCCAAGTCGACTGCCAACTGGCGCGAAGACGTGCCTTGAAAACAGGACCGTAGTCCATATATGGGACAGGCACAGCTGTGACAGCACCAGAGCAGATGGACTTAGATGCAGTGTCAGCGAGTTCTTTCCCAAATATACCAACGTGGTCAGGTATCCAAAAAAACTGGATGGAAATAGGAGAGAGAGAAAAAATGAGCTAGTCATTGTTGAATTAAGCAATTCCAGGGTCAGTAGAGAGCTAAGAGAATCACTGTAAATAGTACAATTGCCGTATTGCATAACTTCTACATGATCCAGGGCAAGAGAAATGGCATACAACTCGGCAGTAAACACAGAAACTGTAGAGGGGATCCTGCAAGCAACTACTAAACCACAGCAAACCATGGCAGAGCCAACAGAGTCATCTGATTTTGAACCATTCGTGAAAATGGGAATAGAAGGATGGTTTGAAAGATGTTCAGTAAAGAGAAAATGGTACTTCCAATCGGGAGTATCCGCCTTTGTCAGATGACTCAAGGAAAGGTCACATCTGGAGATGGTAATAAACCATGGTGGATACAAAGGCCAAAGGAAGGAACTGCAGACTGTCTATTCTAAAACAGTATGTCCCACCGAGGAAGAAAGACACAACCCCAAGTGGGATGCTGTGGTAAGTAGCGAAGCTTGGTAGTATACTGTAGAGAAAGTTGCAAACGGCAGAGGTCCGAGGGACTCAGAGAACAAACTCTGAACTGGAGAAGTGCGGAAAGCCCCATACAGAGCCAAAGCCACAGATTGTGAATGGAGTCCAGCTTCTTCAAGGCCGAGGTCTTGGCAGAACCATAGACCCATAGTCCAGTTTGGATTGAATGAGGGCATGATAGATCTTGAGCATAGAACACTGATCCGCTCCCCAGGAGTGGAAGAGAGGACACGGAGGAGTTCAGTGCCCTGCTACACTTGACATGTAGCTGCTTTATGTGAGGAATGAAAATAAGCTTACGGTCAAAGATAAGCCCCAAGAACTTTGCCTCAGAGACCATGGGAAGAACACCACCACCCAGACGGAGCTTGGGATCAGGGTTAAGACCCCATTGGTAGCAAAAATGCATGCAAACAGTTTTGGAAAAAGAAAAGGTAAAACCGTTTGCTGTGGTCCACTTCAACTAGCAATTGAGGGCAGTCTGAAGCTACCGCTCAATAAACCTTATGTTTGATGCCAAACACAAGATGTGGAAGTCGTTGACATAGAACCCATTCGCAACAGTAGGAGGAAGTTGTGTAGTGATAGCATTAATGTTGATGCTAAAAAGCGTGAAACTCAAGACACAACCCTGAGGGACTCCAAGTTCTTATAGAAAAGAATGAGCAAGAGTCAAACCCATACGAACTTGGAATCACCTGTCCAGTAAAAATTTCTGAAGAAAAATGGGTAAATGGCCACACAACCCATATGAGTGGAGGTCCCACGTAGTGTCATAAGCCTTCTCAAGATCAAAGAACATGGAAACAAGATGTTCTCTCATGACGAAGGCTTCCCGATTTGACATTTCAATTCGAATCACGATGTAGAGCTGTTGACGGAACCTTCACTAGGTGGGTAAGAGGAGGTTGTTTGAATCAAGGGACCAAACAAGACGAGCATTAATCATCCTCTTGAAGACCTTACAGAGACAGCTAGTCAAAGCAATTGGATGATAAGTAGCAGGAATCTTGGGATCATTCCCAGGCTTAGAGAAAGGGAAAACAATAGTCTGGTACCAATCTGTAAGGAAAAACATTTTCCTGCCAGATCTGGTTAAAAACAACCAGAAGAATAGCAAGAGATGCAGGATAGAGATGGTGCAGCATCTCATAATGAACATCATCAGGTCTGACCAATGTACTTCCAGACCAATGAAGAGCAAGTTTGAGTTACACCAGTGTAAAGTGGTGATTATAGTCGTAGAGACAATCAGCTTGAAAGAAAAGAGGTGATCATTCTGCCTGAGACTTGATGACCAAGAAGGTGGGGAAGAAACAGAAGTGCTAGATACACGAAAAAAGCTATCACCAAGGGGATTGGCGATGCTCTGGATATCAGAAACTTCCTGGCCATTTGAAGAGCAAGATGGATAGGGGATGGGAAGAATACCTCCCATTGACCTTCCAAATCTTGTCCCATATGATTTTGGAACTGGTGATAGAAGAGATGCTAGTAGTGAGCTTAATCCAAGATTTATTTTGGTTTTGATACTTCACCTGCCAAGCGTGGGCATAGGCCCACTGATACACCATGCAGTTAGAAAGAGATGGATATCATTGGAAGGTATCCCAGGCCTGTTTTTGATCCTTCCATACCTCCTGGCAGGCAGGACTCCACCACGGACAAGAATATTGTGGAAAACGTGTCGAGGTCTTAGGAATAGAGTGAGAAGCTGTCTGGACGTTACAGTCAGTCACTGCTACCACGTCTTGATGGCAGACAGACGATAACAGGATCACTATAATAGCAGTTAAAGATGGCCAGTTGGCCTGGCCCAACTTCCACTGAGGCACGTAGGTTGGGTGGCATCAACTGCAGCCAATCTCCCTCGAAACAATAGGAAAATGATCACTGCCAACCCTCAAAGAAAGGTGAGAGAAGAGTGAAGGAGAGCATATAGATAGATCAATGGCAGTAAAAGACTGACTAGGTACTTGAAAATAAGTATAAGAACCAGTATTGAAGAGAGAAAGGTTGTGATCCAAGAACATATGCTTTATGGAACAACTCTTCCCATCAGCACCACCCCAGAGGGAATTGTGTCCATTAAAGTCTCCCAAGATTAAAAAAACAGACGGCAACTGTTCAACGAGAGCATCAAGATCTGATTGAACATAAGCATCTCCAGGAGACAAGTAGAGAGAGCAAGCAGTGATGGTACAACCCAAGAAAACATGGATGACTATGGCCTCCAATGGTGAATTGAGTGGCACAGATAAGGAGAGTATGCACTGCTCAACCAACAGCACCACCTCTCCATGCACCCACCCATCACACAACCTATCATTCCGATATAAAGAAAACTGCAGAAAGATGACTGTATCAGCAGGTTACAGAAATGTTTCCTGGAAGAAAAGACACACAGGATGATAGGAATGAATCTAGGCCTTAATGACATTCTGATTAGAATGGAAACCTCAACAGTTCCACTGTATAAAAGTGGTCATTTTTAATTTGGTAGAGAACCCTTTGGTTTGTGACCATGCTGTTTTTCTTTATTAGAAAGAGGTCTATCAACCTCCATGAATCCTGCCCTGGGACGTGTGGACAGGTCTCTGTCAGTAGACATAGATTCCAGCGACTGAGAGCGTGAACGAATAATCATTCGGCATCTCGGGGCTGAAGAAGATGGACCCAAGCAGGCACCAGAAGCCTGGGCCGAAGGAAGTGAACCCAGTAGTCAATGGAAAGAATAGTGGGGACAGACACAGGAGTAGACGTGAACTTGTCAATTCAATTATCCAGTGAGGTCAAAAGACTTTGATGGAGGCACAGAAAGTGCAGTATGCACACCCACAGTAATAGTGGAACATAGTGCAGCAGCATATGTCTGAGATGGAGTAGAGGACAACAACTTTCGAGCCTCTGGATAAGAAATGTTTTTAACAGTTTTTAAATGCTGTATCTCTTTCTCCTCCACCCACTTTGGGTAAGAACAAAAGTAAGAGGGGTGGGAACCACTACAATTGATGCAGTGAGAGTCCAGTTGACACTTGTAGACATCATGGTCTTTGCCACCACAACGAGCACATGTCACAGAACCTCAACAAGATGCCTTTGAATGACCAAACTGCTGACACTGAAAATACTGGAAAGGGTTGGGAATATATGGTAATACTTTACAATGAAGATAACCTGCCTTGAAAAAGACAGAATAATGTGGAGATGTAAACATCAAAATAAAAACATTGGTAGGCAGCATAATTCCTTATTTACAAGTGGAGATACGAATCACTGCAGAGACTCCTTTGGTGGAGAAAACAGCAAGAATCTCCAACTCAGGGATGTTCTTCAAATCCTTCTGAACAATAACTCCTCGTGAGGAATTCAAACAAGCACGGGAAGTAACCTCAATAGGTATATCCCCAATGGCTTTTGAATTCAGGAGGAGTTCAGTATGTTTTGGTGTAGATGTTTCCACTAAGATGTCCCCAGAATGTAGCTTTTTGATTGACTTTGGAGAGCCATCAAGCCTGTCTAATCCCTTCTGAATAGAAATGAGAAATCTGTCCTAAAGGTTTGTCTGCCAAAGAATGCAAAATTACAAAATGAGGTACAGAATCATGATGAGTTGAAGATTGGTGATCAGAGTCTTCAAGGCATGGTCATTTACCAATGAGCTGTAATTTTACTATTTTATTTTTTGATACTAAAAGGAGAAAGATTCGGTGCCCACTGACCCCATACACTATGGGGTCCTACGAGGGGACACACTACAATGCCCAACAAGGACACTGCAGCAATGCCAGGGTTTCATGAGCACTATACCCAAACACCAGCATCAGACACAATGTCCACAACAACCAATGAGAATGCCCAACACTGGTACTCAGTTGACCCTAGCCCAACAGGACCAGTCGAATGACCCTAAGGGAGCCACCCGTCTACGAGAATTCAAGGCCAAAGTGGTGTGTTGCAGTGACCCAGACACCATTGAACAACCAGAATCCTCTCTTCCCTTTCATAGGTCGCCATGCACAACAAACACGTGAGTGGATGCTCAGATCTCAGAGAAGGTAATTGAAAATACAGAACCTTCCCTGGGAGGTTCCCTCACCACACATACATGAATCCACCTCGAGGGGTGTCACAGGGATAAGCAGAATGTGTTTATGACCAACCCGAGCACCTGCACTTAAGTGGTCAGTGATCATGTTGCGTGATTAGGGTGCAATCAGATTGTATGTGTGCTCACTTCAACTTTACTGGACAGACTCGAGCAATAGGAGAATGGCTCATCAACCCTTTTGCAAGAGCCCATCTGGAGAAAAATATTTGTGCAACAATACATATGGTAATTCTGAACGACTAAACATATCTTCACAAAAACTGGTAAAATTTACATTACTTTAATTCTTGCTACTAAAAATATGTTATTTATCTATTGTAGTTATTTGCACTCAAACTCTGAATAGTTCGAGTGCAAGGTGATTTTCATTTAAGTATAAAAATACTTTTCTTAATCTTACAGTTTTTAAGTTTTATTTGCATAACCTCTAGAACCTCTTAAACAGGGCTAGCTTATAAGAGAGTGCAGCAGGTGCCAGGGTCCCCAATTGCAGAGGGGCCAAATCCCAATCAAATGGGGCTCTGTTTAGTTCATTTCACTTGTTATTAACTCTCTCAAAACGAGCTCAATTAATTTAACCAACCATGCGACCTCTTTGTACTCGTTTTCAAGTCTTTATAATTTTGATACTACCAGTTTTTAATAGAACTTCACAAAATTTGGCAGACTTTCAGCAAACATTATAAGTCTTTCACTTACAAAAAATCTTATTTTAGTGAAGTATGCTTAATAAACTAAAAAGAGATTTGTCCATGAATACAGAGTATTTTTTTTACTAGTCCTCATGCAAAGTGACTTTCATGTTAAGATTAAAAATACTTTTCTTCGTCTCAAAAATCTTAAATTTAATTTGCATAATATCTAAAACCTCCTACATATATTTCATGTGTTCGTTTTCAGTAAAACTTTACATTTCATCTGTTATTTTCTCTACCCTAACTGTATACAACATTGGTCAATTTGGCAGACTTCGTAACCACAAAAAAAATCTAAATTACCTTTTTTATCATTACAGAATAACTTCAGATTGTACCACGAAACTACATTCATTTATCCTAGGTAGCTTTCAACTCGTAACAGTATATGTCTATTTGTACTTAAATTTTATCGTTTTATTGCCATTTGAACCATATCTAACTACTATTTGCACCATTATAAATATAAGTTGTAAATCGCATTACCCACAAGCTACTCCGTGCTGCTTGCAAGCGTGCATCGTGAAACGTTTTTATTATTACCTATTTCACCTAATCTAGCCTAAAAGAGATACTTATTTTTACATTTTAGTTACTTTTATAATAATAATAAGAAGAATAAACATGAAAAACAAGAAATAATGTACTCACCCGAGTCTTCTTTTTCTTTTGCTGTCGACTATCAATGACACTTAACGCTACTTTTTTTTTTATACTATAGATAGTAATGCACTTAATAATTTTTATTTAATTCAATAATGCACAAAAGAACATAGAATAATAACATGCAAAATCAGAAAAAATTTCCCCTAACTATCACAATTTTTCTGGCTTTATAACTATGCGACAAGAACTATTACAAAT
>NW_013666262.1:217185-228448 GCF_000517525.1 Limulus polyphemus
CAAAATCAGAAAAAATTTCCCCTAACTATCACAATTTTTCTGGCTTTATAACTATGCGACAAGAACTATTACAAATTCATCTAAGCCAATCGCTATCTTTCTTGTGGAATGAAGCTTGTACTAACTGAGAAATTGACAATTCTCTGTTTAGAAAACAATGTAATATAATACACCATTTGATAGATGAAAACCTTAGATTTCTATTGGTTACACATAATATAGTATTAAGTGTACAAGAGAACTATTAAAATATCCTGAAAGAGAGGATGTGACAAGTGGGTGTGGCAAGAGGGGTCTGATCTTCTATTTAATAGTTCTGTAACCAAACAAGATTGAAGAATATAAAAATTATGGTTTGTCTGAGCAATGACAATTTTATACTGAGTATTTAACATTAAATTTTGTACTTATTGGAGGGGTGGTGAATAAAATAGAGAAGAGGGGATGCCTATAGAAAATATGTCACATTTCTCACCCTAAGGGAAATTCAGAATTGAAGTTGCATGACCTTGACATTATGAACTGCTGTGGTCAGGCTTATGATAATGCTGCCACTATGAAGGGCAGGTATAAAGGTGTGCAAGCAAGAATTCTCCATATCAATGACCTAGCTTATCATTTACTCTGTGCAGCACAATTTTACTCTCTTACTATGTGATGGAGCAGCAACCAGTTTGTATTGTAAAAAATTATATGAAATTTTACAAAGACTGTATACACTTTTTTTCTGCATCAACAAAATTTTGAAATATTTTATGTAAGCATTTGAAGATAAGTATAAAACCTTTGTGTGATAGAAGATGGGAGGCATGTACTGACCCAGTCAAAGCTGTCTGGTTTCATGCGGTAAGTGAAATTATTGAAACATGTAATGATAATGTAGCTGTCTCTGAAGCAAATTGTTTGCTTGAAAGCATTCAGTTTTTGTCTTTTCTCCTTTCATTACTTGTTTGATATGACTTATTAAGTATCATAAATAAAATTAATAAACATTTGCAAAGTAGCTTCCCTACTTTGAAATCGACAAGTTCTTTGATAAATGCCATTAGATTACAAATTGAAAAACTGAGACAAACTAGATTTGACTCTCCACTACAAGAAGCAAAGGCAGCTGTTGAAAAAGTTTGTGGCAATCCTAATTTTCTATTTAAGAGACTACACAGAAGAAAAAGACAGTATGATGAAATTTCTGACAATGAAATGCCTTGTGATCCAGAACAGCATTTCAGAGTTATATTCTTCAAAATGCTGGTTGATAATACACTGATGCAACTTCAAGAGCAATTTAGTAATATTCCCAAAATAATGGATCGCTTCAAGTTCATCAGTATATAATAGAACAAAACTGCTCCAATGAAAACTTAGAGCAAGCAGCAAATGATTTTCAAATTTCATTCAAATATCCTGAAATCATAGACAAGTTAAAAATTCTAAAAAATATTCTGACAGAAAAGAAATATACTGAAATGCAAAGTATAGTTATTAAGGTTTTTGGTTAATTGTGGATATGATGCAGTTTTTCAAACGTTGTTGTAGCTCTCAAAGTTTACGTAACTTTGCCACTTACAGTGGCTAGTGCTGAATTCTTTTTCAGTAAAAGGGAATTAATAATATCATATTTGTGATCAACAATGAGTCAAGACTTGGCTGTCTTGTGAATTTAGAGAGGAAGCAAAACGTTGCAATTTCGAAAACCTGACAGAAAAGTGGGCCAGTGATAGTGCAAGAAAATTTAATTTCACTTGAACTAGCATTTTGTAAGTACATTTTCTTTTTCATGGTTATTACTACATTTGCTTCCATTTTTTTATGTTTGAAGACTGGGAGGTCATAATTAAAATTGAATTTCAGTTGCATAATGCGTGGTTACATTTTTTTTGTCTCTAATCTCCCTCTCTCTCATGCATATTGTAGCACATTGTAGCAGGGGGGGGGGGGGGGCACCATTAATTCTTGCACCCAGGTCCCCTGTACTCTAGGTCTGGCCCTGCTCCTAAATAAATATTGAAAGTTTTGATAAGGTAAATTTTTATATTTCATTTTACTTTTACTTTACCATATCACTAAATGTAGATATTATCATCAAAAAACAGTGCAATGAAATGTCTAAAATTATGAAAGATAAAATGTACATAATTTTTAATTTTTTGTAGAATATCTTAAATTATTATTTTTTGGTTATATCTGTAATTTCAGGTCATTTCCTTTTCACATATACTTAATTTTTAATATTTTCTTTTCTTTTCCTGTCCTTCACCATTTATTATTCATCTCAAAACAAGTCAATGGTGCCCTCAAGGCATACTACAGTATTTTTGTCAGCACACTTTTGGCAAAATTATTTTGTACCCACATAATATCATAAGCCTTGAGAACTAAGGCAAAGTTTGAAATATATTTGAAAAATGTTTAAACCTTTCAATTATGCATTTTGAAACATAAATAATACATAATTAACTAAAATATAAAAGTAAAACCTCAATAAATTGAACTGTCTCTCCAACTGCATATAACATATTTAGGTAAGAAACAAACAACAGCCATACTACTAGAAATTACATCTACCTGATGACAAACACTGTGTGCCAATTTCAAAACAACCAATGTTAGACTATAGCAAGCTCTTATATGAGCTCTTTCTAAACATGTGCATCAAATAAGTACATGTGGCTGTACATCTCAAGGCTAAGTATAGAAGGTGGTCATAGCAACAGTCAGGGGCAATGTTCCCTCAAATTTTTTCATGTGCATCATTAATATCAAAGCAATGTGCAGAAGTGTGCTACCATTTCTTTTAATAGGGGAGGGGGGATGTATTTTTAGACCATTGACCCTATTGAATCTTTAGGCCACTTTGCAATGCTACCAGTTGGTTTTTTGGACTTTAGGCCTATTGAATGCTAGGGTCATTGAGGCCGACAATGTGTTGAGACTCTTCACCATTACTGATGATGTGTGCGGCTAGAATAATGAAATGTGCAGCACTTGATTGGTTGTTGTGTGGCCACACAGCTCAAAGAGAACACTGGTCAGGGGTTAGCAAAATTTATTTTTTGAAACATTGGGATTTTGGAACACACACATGTAAGTAGCACAGTAAATGTAGTTTTTATTTAGACATATGTCTATAGACACTGTAGTTGTCTGATTCAAGTTAGAGATTGTGAAAGTTCAGATTTATGAATGCTTGTGCATCATCTAAGAATAAAACTGAAGTTTAAGTACTTTTTCAAGGTTTCATTTAAAATAAAGGAATTAAAACTTACATAACATAAAACTTCCACTTATAACATACATTATAATGTTAATTTCATTGACGTACTTTGATAGTGAAGTTGTTTAATTAAATTTTGAATGTACCTCAGTGACTTGCATAGAAGGAGTTTAAAGGGAAACCCATTGCAGCAGGGTTAATTGTGTGAGGAGTGACCTGTACTACAATGACACTGTCACCACTGCCCTACTTTTCGCCATATTGTGCCAAGTCCAACCAGTGAAGATTCTCCATGGTCCACCAACCCAGCAGCTAGGAATGTAAGTGGCAAGGGACTCCTGTTCTCTGCTTGAACAAGACTGAAGAGGGAGAATTTGCACTGGGGAGGCCCAGAGAAGTGTCTGAATCCCCACTGGACTACCAGTTTTACCAAGAAAGCGCAATGGGTGACGGCAAAACCCTATTCACAAAAGCAAGCAAGTGTGAGCCAGAAAAGTGGGTAGCCACTTCTCTGGTGCTTAATTTTTCAAAATTAGTTCAAAGAATTGGTATGTTCTGGAATGGACAACTGAGTAAATTTGTATAACACAAGGATATCTCAAGTGGTCTTGTGGAACACCCCATTTCACAGTGGGCACTGTTAGAGCCAGGATGGATGGGCTGAACATTTTCCATTATCCTGGATTGATGGGGATTTTGTAAAATTGAGAAATAAGCACATACCTGGAGTCAACACTATACACTTAACAGGATCCTGTTTGACGAAAAGAGAAAGAAATTAAAGGGAAACACAATTACCCATCTCAAAGAAGGTCGGTTGATTAAAGTATGCATTTTGGTAGAAACTGTCCATATGCCTATCTGGAGAATCTTGTCCAAGTATCAATGAAATGAGAAGCAAGAAAATGAGGAGGAGATGAATTGGATACAAAAAAATGTGAAATAGCCTGCAAGCATCCAACGAATAATAAACCAACAGGAGAAGTTGATAGACACATCCAATAAATATAGAAGAATAAAGGTACCTGATGATGACAAAACCTTGTCGAAACGTTGTACATTTGCTGTTATATTAAAGTTTTTCTTCATTACCCATTCAAGCCGTCTCCAGCCATTATTAGTCTCAAAGTGGGTTCCTCGTCATCGAATCTGGTAACTATATATTCCATAGCTTGCAGGAAAAAAAGGAGAAGGCTGAGCTTGGCTGAGACAATAGATGAAGAAAATGTCCAGATTTTCCAAATACTGAGTGGGAATGAGAAAATATTTGGATATTTTGAAAGAGGTGTAAGAAGAGGAAAGCATCTGAGAATGGGCCAAGAGAAACCAACTGTCTGAGAAAAGGAAAGACATCCCCAGGTCATGAAAATGGCAAATGAAGGCCCTTATGGTACAAATTAGTACAAAAGGAGCTGATGCTATGTCAAAGGGAAGATCAAGGAATTGAAAATACAAATCTCATAGACATAATGTAGAAAACATCTGGAGAATGAGGCAATCGGGATGTGTAGAAAGGTGTCTGGGCACGTTGATCATGGTCAATCACAAACCAGGTTAAAAAAACCATAGATATGGTCAGAGAAAGAAGAAAGAGAAATGAGAAGAGGAATAGAGAGAAGTAGACAAAGAAATTATGGGAGAGAAAATGAAAAACATTTGTTGGCATGGCAGAAACTTAAGACTAAGCTGGTAAAGTGGAAGAAACAGGTAACCACAGGGCCTAACGTATGACAGTATTGTCACTGACAAGAAGAACAATGAACCAGTGGTCATGCAGTGGGAGGACAAGAAAAAGAGGAAGACCTGGAACCTGGAATGCAAAGGGTAGATGTAGACTGATCCAGATGAGAAACAGGAGTCAAAGGGCAAGGATGAAAAAGAAGAAAGTCCTGGGAAGATAAGAAGGACTGAATTCATGCAAATGGAATCCAGGTCTCAAGTGAGAAATGAATACCACAGAAGACATCTGGGAAAAGAAAGCAAGCCTAATGAAGACCACATATATGAGAAGAAGGAAGGTGTGCAGTAAAGAGGAACACAAATCAAGCCAATGAGGACATTAGCAGGATAACTAAGTAAAAATGGAGAGAGCAGAAATAGTGGAACAGGCTAAGCTGACAAAGACAAGGGAACAAACCTCTACTGAAAACCCTGCTGGAGCATGATTGTCTTAGAACAAAAACAAAAATTGGAGGAATCAGAGAAAATACAGTAGGGTGGTGAGAGAATGACGAAGTTGCAAAAATGGGGAACCAGAGAGTGAAACAGAAGACAAAGGGCCTGATCCCTAAGAAGGCTAAATAGATACCAAAGACAGGGAATGTAGAAAGGAAAGTTAGAATGTCATCAAGTCAGGACAAAATTGTCATGAACACGAGGTATTTGGGTATGAATGAGGAGTTCTTAGGGAAAGGAAACAGTATAAACCCTAATAACAAGCAAGGAGGAAAGGCAAAATAATCCCAAGAAGTGGGGTCATGAAGTGAAGAACAGACAATATTAAAGTATAAAGGCAAAATATAAGGGAAGGAACACACCGGAAAATTAAAACCAGAAAGAAACTGGAAGATAAAGGTAATTCCTTGAATGGTAAGGCACTGCCCAAAACAAATCAGGTTAAATTCATAGTCAAATTGGACATTTGTGACTGAGGAGAAAGAAAGTTGGATGAAGGAATGGGAATAAGAGGCCCAGTAAGCTCGTGGTAATCCACAAGATACTGAACAATGTTGTAATATCCCCAACATTCAACAAACCTCTAGAAGCCATAATAGAAAAAGGGCATGTGTATTCAACATTGTCATTCAAAGAGTACTATATAGAAGTCACCATCATTTGAGAATTGAAGATAATAATCAATGCTTTTCAAACAAAAGCCAATGTAAAATGAAAAGCAAAGTCTCATTAACGAATGCATATTGAACTTAAACAAGAAACTTGAACATATCTCTTCAATGTAATGTTAAGAAATGGAATGAAGTTATCATGAGTGGAAGTGCATAGGCAGAGTTCCTGTGGATCAAGGTTTTGTTGTCTCCACCTTGGTGGAGGGCTATTGTCACATGATGACATCATCATGCACCAACCAATTCAAATTAAACATATGAAATTAGGTGGGAGTTAGTGGAAGGCTACTGACATGCAAGTCTCATAGGTAGATGCACAAGGGAAATAGCATTTGTGTGTGTGTCGAAATGAGTTATCCTCTCAGAATTACTGTTTTACTGTAATACCTATTGTATTGACTAGTGCTGTACAGGGCAACTATATAGCAAATGATACATTAAATTAAACACAAAAGATTACTCCATGAAATAAAGTACTTCCAAAATACGTTTTACTTACAAGACTAATGCTGATATTAGTTTCTCAAAACAACTATTATGGTATAAATTTAATTCTTTAAAAACCTTGAGTGTAAATTACAGTATACTTGAAACTAAAAGTCCATTGTCCCATCAATTTCAGCTGATAAAATAACAAATTGTAATATACAATAGGCTCTAGAATGATACTTGTACTCACCTCAATCAATCCAAATTTTTCTTCATTGTTGTAGTTGTATCGAGTTGCCTAAAATAGGTATCAATTAGCAAGGTGACATTTTTTTGTTAAAGCTTAAAATTTTCAGCACAAATAGAATCAAATAAAGTAAATCACTCTGTAAATCTCATTCTTTATGCAAATCCACTTAAAGTAGATTAAGCACTTAAGCACCAATCTGTTAAAACAGATTCCTGTTAACCAACTTAATATGCAGAACAAGGTTTGCAGATGACCAAATTTACAATAAATAAAACAATCAGTAAATCTGAGTTTCTTATGATGTATGTTTATTCAGAAAAAAAAAAGAAATATAGTTCCTACAAACACAAAGTTAAAAACCTTCAGTACAACTGACATACCAAATCTTAGAACAATGAAACAAATAAAGGATTTGCTGGAGTAAGGAAACAGTTTACACAGTACTTAAGAAGTAAAATGTAGTGATTTTTGTAGAGGAAGAAAGAAAGATAAGCCAAAAAAATATTGTACAAATTTACAATTGATAACCATAGTGAACTGCTTCAGTGCACTCGTACCCCACCCCAATAAAGGAATATACTAATGGGCTCAGTTGCTTAAATTTATCATTCCATAAATACACAGTCACTTAAAATTTAATATAATGAAGAGTTTTATAATAACATAGTCACTTGCTGTTACACTTCAGCAACTATGTATCACACAGTTATACATTTGTCAGTCAGATAAAGGGTGGAAATGATTCTCAAAATCTGTCACTGGTATAACACACACTGACTAGCCTCTTTATTTAGATTCTCACTTAATATCTTGTTGAGTCGATCTTTCATTTCTATGATAACATAGAATCTGCATATCCAGTTTTGTGCTGACAAAAGAGTATTACTAAGGTTATTTTCATGTTCTCCAAAGCAATTTAAAACAATACAAGTGCAGTAGAAAGGCAGAAATTTTTACTAGATATTAGAATTAACACAGAGATACACTTATAATGTTAATCATCTTTGAAATGACTCAAACAACACAAAACCTGCCATGAGAATGATCCTTATAATTTTTTTTCGCCACCTCATGCAACTTACATTGTTGTAACAACACAAACAGAATTACAATTCTTATGAAGTTTTCTCCAGATTATAATTCTATCATCAAAACAAAACAAAACTCAGTTCACCAGATGTATCATCTCCAGTAATTTCTGTTCCTAGTTTGCATGGTAAACACACAAAAAACAAGCTTTCCTGTCATCTGAGATAAGCAGTTTTAGAACTAGTTGTTAGCTTCCTTATCACTATTTTTGTAACATCCTTTGCAGAATATTACTGAAGAGTCAAATCCTGATTATTGTGGAAAGAATTTATCAACTATGATTTAGTCTAATGCCTTTGCATATTACTAGCCCATCCAATCCTCTTTTTCCCTCCATTTGTTACAACTGTTTAGCAGACACAAACTTTTACAGTGGCAGAAGCATTCAATTTTGACTGCTACTGTTGATACATCACAAATGCATTTGAACAGTTGCTTAGGAACTAGTCTATTAATTATGATTCTGTCAGATTATCATGTGTCATTATAATGTTTCCTTTACTGTTGCACTTAGACATTCTTAGAGCACAGCGATATATATTTATTGCATAGCTTTGTGTAAAAATATCAAGTTAACAGAATGTATGTTGAATTAAACAATCATGCTGTGCAATGTGCATGATATCATAAGAAACTTGTGTAAATTTTTTTCACTTACGTTTTTCTCATCTAACTTAGAAGTTACATTTGGGTTACTTTTATAACAACAAACATAAAAAAACAAGAAATTTAATGCACATGTGTGGAATCTTGTTGTTTTAAAGCTTTTGTTCTCATAAGAAAAAAGTCTTTGATATTCACTAGGCCTACTTCTTTTTTTTTTAAATGATATTGTCCTCTCACAAATAATTTTTTTAAAATTCAAATATTTACTATACAAAATAATGCCACACATAAACAACAGAATGTCCTTAAACTAATGAAATTTAACTGACATTCTGACTAAGCTATAAATGGGTTAAAATAATTCCAATAGCTAGTTGAGCTGAGCTTCTACAATGGCAAACAATGAAACTGAGAATGTATTTTTCAAAACTTGTCATGTGAATGCTCCTAGCCTCATAGCATTCACTAAGCTGTAATCTTCTCTTTTTATTGATTTGAAATAATCCAACAGCAAATGTTACAGACAATTATTTAGATATTTCAAAAGACAGGATGTGTTAGTAGGTGCATGGCATGGCAGTTTCACTTTACTGCATATATCTCAGTAAAGCAAGAAGCTTAAAAGGCTTTAGATTTTCATTTAAGTTTGGATATATCTACAGCATAAATATATAATCCATCAGATACTTAGACTATATAAGAATAGAAGAAAAATATAAAACAGGCAATTTGAAGTGAAAAAGTGTCGTGTGATACAGAGAAGTGAAGATCGAGAATATATTAAATATTTCCTTTTCAAATTAAGAAATTAAAGCTTAAATAATATCAAAAATTTAGTTATAAACCATGTTTTGATGTATATTTCAAATAAGGTTGTTTAATTAAATTTTAAATGTTACTCTAAAAAGTTTATAATGTGCATTTTGACCCACCCCAGACACAGATGGATAAAGCTTACCCGATGATTTGCCATAGAAGAAAATTGACATACTTTTCTAACAAATATAATTTAACATGATAACATTTTCAAGAAAAAAACGAATGTCTAATGAAACTATAAAAAAATCCCAGATCTCTGGCTTATTCCTAAGTCTTGTAAACTTCCCACTAAATTCCATTGTCATTCCTTACAAGTTACATCTAATCATTTACTCTCAAAACCATAAATTACTTCTCATACCACTTTATTAATTTTACACTTATGTAAATAATTTATATGTTCTATCCACTGGTATTCAAACTTTTCCTGTAGTTGTTTTCAAAACTTTTCTTCATTAGTAGTTATTCCAATCCTTTTATGACCTCATAACATGTGATATGAATGGAGGTCTGTAATAACAAATCATTAAGACAAAGAAGGAAAATCAGGAGAGAAATAAGACTTGTTTAATTGTATTCTCAAGAGATAATTTCTTAGCAACTAAAAAGCTACACTTTAGAGCTGGCAGAAAATTAAAAAAAATTGATAAGTGTTGTTTACAACTCACCCTCTCATATTCTTCAGCTTCATAAGGACATTCTTTATTCTGATGATGATCTGTTGGATGCATCAACTTCCAAGAGTACTGTAAAATTACACATCAAAACATTTTAAATAAATGAAAAAGAGCATTTTAATTTAATAACTAATGTATTGATCAACAACTGATAATAATAGTTGTAAACCTACACAGATGTATGTAGCAACTCTGACTACTTCGTTTGGTTTTGATGTATATTCTTTAATCACCTCTTAATACAATACTTTCAGTGTTTGGATAACAGGTGAAATACCATAACAATTAATTACCCATTATTATCCAGAATATTAATTAATAAGTTATTCACTATTTGTGAATTTTTCTTCATTGAAATTCTTAAGTAAGGCTAAAGTTTCTCACATAAATGTGGTGTCTCATCATTTCACTGCATACCTCTTTCACAAATTTGTCTAAGAATGGGTAGTGCACAGCTGTATGGTTACCTGTCTGAAATGCTTCCAGAAATGGTCAGTCTTCCTTTACTGTATCCTTGAATGTTGAGGAAATTTTCTTCATCTCACTCAAGTGGAACTGAAATTGTGGCCAGAACCTCTCCCTTATGACTTCTAGGGCCACAGCCTGACCAAGATGCTATTGACATTACAGGAACAGCATTGTAGGCACTCTCAGAGAATTCGACTCTTATCTAAGTGATCAGTCCCTGATCTAATGTGACAAAGAATCAAATTGCCATTAGCAGTTCATCCAACAGCTATACAAGACCCTAAGCTCTTCGATGGTCAATGGCTGTTTCTGTAGTACACCTCCTGCCTCAGAAAGATTCAATACCGCACCCTAGTCCACTTCATCTTTAGGTACACATCATCCCACCTACTACTGAGATAGCTCCTACTGGTGTACATCATCCATCACCAATGTTCTATGGAGGCTTTGACCAGAGCTAGGATTGGGTTGCTCTGGCTAGCAAAGGTCTAAGAATCCTATACAGACCAACCCACTCAGTTTCAGACTCACCAGATGCAAAACCATCATGACACTTCTCCATCATCGTGCTTTCCTTGCTCTTAGGTCGATACTCTGCTTACATGCCATGCCAAAATTCAATTTGGCATAACCAATGTTAAAAAGAATTTTAATGTGATCTACTCAATTACACAGATTGAAATATCTTATAAGTATTCAAATTTGATGACGAGGAACCCATTTTGAGACTAATAATGGGTAATGAAGAAAAACTTTAACATAAGTTTAACATAACAGCAAATGTACACCGTTTCGACAACGTTTTGTCATCATCAGGGACCTGACAAAACCTTGTCGAAATGTTGTACATTTGCTGTTATGTTAA
>NW_013666262.1:228458-237674 GCF_000517525.1 Limulus polyphemus
TTAACATAACAGCAAATGTACAACATTTCGACAAGGTTTTGTCAGGTCCCTGATGATGACAAAACGTTGTCGAAACGGTGTACATTTGCTGTTATGTTAAACTTATTTTAAAGTTTTTCTTCATTACCCATTCAAGCCATCTCCAATCTTATAAGTATGCAGTTTTACTGAATGTTTTATAATATTATTTTCAGTGTAACTTGCAGTTAGACTATGGACTCTGAATGTACACTGCCTCAAAAAGAAAGTAATATTCAAGTGGTGTTGCTTTGTAGTCACTTCAAGCTGTACTATGTCTGTACTGAGGCAAAATCTTATGGAACTATAATGTTTATGCTGATGGATTCTGAAGTTCAAGTGCCAACATTTAGCATCTTCACAGTGCTGAGCCTGATTTCAGATTTTTGTTTGTTGGAATCATTATCAGAATCCAAGTTGACTAACCAATTTAAATTGTGATATTTTCTATACATGTTCAAATTTTTAACCTTACTGGCTATTTTATCTACTCAACATACCAAAAGTTTGAATAAGTTCAATTTGTTGTTGAAAGGAAACTGCATTTTCTACAGTTTCAGTAATGAATACAAGTATCCAGTGGGTCCCTAAGACTCTCTCCACAGCTCTTGCAGATGACACAAACAGAATAGCCCTGGCATCTGAGGAGCCACCCTGACTAATGTTGAAATCAGCAATCCTTCAATCATGGAGCTGCTAATAATCAAACTGCTTATGGTCAGCGAAGTCCACAATTGTAGACAATGCCACCAATGATCAGGGCAGAGAAGTCATATGTATGTGCATCTCAAAAGAGATCATTTTATCCATAAGCTTAAGAAGACCTTCTTAAACTTATGATCTGAGAAAAAGCCAAGGAATTCCAGAGAGGTTCTTCACCAGCTGCACCATCATTATAAAAAGGAAGATTTTCTTCTAGCCTTTGTGCACCATCATTGTCTGCTCCTCCAACTATCCATTCATCACCATCAAAGCTGCAGGCATCAATACTGTGGGGTTTATATCTCACATGTAAAGAATACCCTAAAGCAACATACCCATCCAAAGTTTTCAACAACAGACTACCACCTGAATTTCAACTTGAGAACTCTCATGCTGCAGGCAAATGCTCCATCAACTTAGCTAAAGGGTTAACTCACTAGTGGTAGCTAATAAGGCACTTTTTAACAACTCAAACTACCACATTCTTCTCCTCTTACAAAAAAAGACTTTAACTAAGGATAGTGGGATGACCACTAGTTGATTGCCAGTTTTTTCATGATAACACCTTTTCATTTAGCTCAGATTTAAACCCAAGACCTCTTGCACACAAGTTGAATAATCTAGCAAATGAACTAAAGGGTTAAACCAGAGCATTTACTTTTGAGGTATTTGTAACAAAAAAGTGTATGCCTTCTTTTTTATTCAATTTATTTAAACTAAATTTCCTTCTTGTATTTAAAAAAGAAGTATAAAACATTAACCTTCATTTTTCTCAATTCAAACTTTAGTTACCTATATATTAAATTTTTAGTATGAAAATCATTACTCTTCATGTTTGGTAACTCAAAGTTTAGCTACTTTTAATTCTGTGTATTTAAAATTTAAATAATAATGATACTTCCTCTTTAGAAACTAAAGACAGTTAAATCCAACTATCACTACCTTGTGAAAGTGCAATTTTTATGATTAAAAATTACACTTTCATCTTGAGCAATGCAAAGTAGTTATATTTATACAGTCTTTTCATCATGTTGTGAAAATATGTGTAATAAATGTTACGCTTTTTCCCCAAGTTGATGAACTTTATTTTTCAGTGTATTTTACAAATTACAAAAAAACAACAAAAAACTACCATTAATTTCTAGTAATCGAAATATTTACCTCCAAGTGTCATCATACTATGAAAATGTTAGTGCAATCAATATCAACCCTCATCTCTGATAACTTAAAATAGTTAATGTCATCATCTTGTGATTTTTGTTCGAGAGTAGAATGTATGTGTGTATTTAAATAAACACACACAACACTCCTGAACAAAAATATATGGCAATGTCCTTCTCTGTTGGTATCTGAAATAGTTACCTTTATCCTCACATTGTAATATTAATATAATAATATTAACCTTCATCTTTAGTAACTAAAATACTTATCTTTATCTTTGGATTTTGTGGGTGCATGCATGTTTACCTTTTTTTTTTTTGAGCAAGTACCATATAGAAGGTCATCCTTTGTTATTGGTGATTGAAAGTTTGTCACCTTTATATTTTCATGTGTTGTAAATTATTTTTTTGTATAAACTGAAATTACCATAGTTGAATAGTCCTTTGTCAGCATATTTCTTTTTGCATTCTGTAAATTTAGTTGTCTAAAAACAACCTCTTTTCAAGAGCCTATGTTATGTAACTGCATACTACAAAATATATAATTATTCTAATACTTAATACAGTTTTATGTGATATTGTATTGGATCTGTAAAATTAATTACTGGCAAACTTTTATAAGGTTATGCTTGTCCATCTGTCTAAATACCAAAAAGGGTGAAAGTTTGGATGAGTGGACATCATATATGGCTTTCTAACATTAAGACCCATGATTGAATCCCATCTGCTGGCACCACACAAAATCATTCTCAGACCTTCCCTAAAGATGGTAGTAGATTAGTAGCTGAAATATAGGATATAAATTAACTTTAATTTCACTTGCATGATCATACATACTATTATTCATGACAATGACTGATATCTGACCATCAGAAATATATTTTTAAAAATTACCTAATTATGCATTGCATTTGTATTCTCCCTTTCTTGTTTGTATGGTGAGACCAGTTTTTCAGACATAAATCTTACTACATTTGCCAGGTAAGTTTATACATAGCTCCTTGTTTTTCTTGAATAGGTGGACTCAATCTATTCTTCAGTAATTCAGAATATTTATTCAATTCTAAAACCCAGTGTTTTGTACTTGAACAGACTAGATGAGTGATATTTTACACTCCTAGAATAGTTCCCTTCTCAACACAGTTTACAAAACTGGTAAATCTTAGTATGCACTATAAAAGTTTCTTTTCTGTATTTATTTTCAAAAGTTGAAGAAATGGCACTAATCCAATTAATCTAACACATGTACCCTAATTGTGCTAAATACTGTGCACTAATGGCATTTAAAATTTATCCTTTGGTCTCATGAAAACCACAATACTGAATTTATATAAACATTTAACCACAATAAGGTTTTATTATTATCACAAGAAAGTATTAAATATGGCAAGCTGACTACATTTCTTACACTTTTGTGGTAAAATTACAGATTTTTCACACCTACTCATATAATACACAATTTAATTTTTTTCCCTGATAATCACAACTTGAGCTTGTAGTCTGGCTAGACAAAGTAAGAAAACACTTCAGAATTTACTTACTTCAGACTATGGTATTACAGATAAAAAGGTCTTAATCAAACCTATCATCAATTGCAATAAATTAGACTATTATTAGTGTCACGATATAAAAGACTATTTAATGTAGGTAGTATTAAATAATTAATTTTGTGAGTTAATATTATATGAGAGTTTAGTATGTTTGTTTTTTATATAATAAGAGAGTTAAAAGCAGATGATTATTGGAAGTTGTGTTTATAATTCATTGATGATGAGACTATTGAATGTCACGTGCAATACACTGATGTCAAAAATATAGATTTCTAGAAAGCAGGCAAACGACTAAGTGATAAACATATAAATAGTATAAGACGAGAGGAAACTGCAGACAGATAGAGCAGACAAGAAAGTAAAGTCACGGGAAGTAGAAGTGCAGCCACGGAAAGTTAAATGCAAAGTTAATTTCTGTAGGAGTGAAAGGCTTAATGGTTAATATAGCCCTAGCTATTAATATGTTAGAGAAAACTAACAGTTTTAAAAGAGATAAGAAGTATATTTTATTCCTTAAAAGTGAGTCCTAAAGTAACTGAACCAGCCCAAGTGCATTTTGACAAAAGGAACAGAGAATATATGAAGTAGGAGAACTAGAAGAGCAATATACGACCATAGTAATGCATGCTATAATTTTAAGTGAATTATACACGAAACACTAGTGTGATAGAAATAGAGAAAGGTAGTTCAGCTTGTCAACTGAAATTCTAAAGCAATTGAATAGGTCGAAGTGGACTTTTGAAAAAAAGAAGATAACTATATATATATATATATAGTATTTATGATGTGTTTATAATCTTTATAGTGTAAAGAATTTGTTGTATATATGTTTAAACAGTTCAAACATATATACATATACACGCATTTATCTGATAACAAGTGGAGTGCGTGCTAATTGTTCATTTATCACTGAATTTATCGCAAACAAGTCACTGACACCTACAGTAGAAGAATCGTAAGACCAACAACAACAACACAGTATATATTTATACTATTAAGAAGTATAAGTAAAAGCCTTTAACTGGTGAACATAACTTCACATCTGATAATTAGCAATAAGTGACTGACCAAGATTATGTTAAAATATAATAATAACTAACACAGCTAAGCAGTATGGTTTACATGCATGTGCAGGTTCTGAGATAATGATGAGGCACAATCTTCCTTGACTCTTCAGCTTTAGAGATAATTTAAGTTCTCTCCCAGAGGTAATTATTTGAATCACAATATTAATATTATTTTGTTTAAAGTTATTTGTGTGCCTCATATTTTAGTACAGACCCTATTACCAAAAAAAGTCAAGAACCCACAAACAATTTATTACCTAAATAGTTTGAATATACAAGTGTTTAAAAGGCCAATAGGGGTTCATTTTTTGAGCTTGAACAGCTATTTTATTTATATAAAAATACTTCAGTAATATGTGATAGCAATATATACACAAAAATATAAACATTTCAATAAAAATTTCTCAGACCAAAAATGCCAAACAGAAAAATTTCAGGTAATAATCCACTAGATAAAAATTAAATAATTTGTGCTTCAAAGGAAGAGAAATAATAATAATAATACAACAACATAATCAACTTTCATGAAAAATCAAATGTAATGAAGCAAATGAATGTTTTGAGGGAATTTTACAATTGCTTCAGTATTTTCTTTTGATGTTTAAGAGTTTAAGAAAGAAACTAAAGAGATTTAGGTTACTGAGTGTGATACACACACACACATGAAGAAAAGGTGTAAGTAAGGATGCCTGTATTAAGAAATTGGGCCAAGAACTAGGCAAAGTACAGTTAGCTAGTTAATTAGTATTGAAAATCACCAGTTAAGAGTTATAAAAAATTAAGCTACAATGAGGACGCTGAGAAAAACGGTAGTCACAAGTTTGACGGTGATAAGTTACGGACGCCAAATTAGTAGTACAGTAAAGGCTACTAAAAAGTTTATGATAGCATCTCAAATCAGCACTTTGATGTAAGATCTGTTACTATAGACCAGAGTAGTAGCACAAGTGAGAAGGCAACTGGAGCACTCACCATCATAGTAACCAATTACTTGAGAGTTTTGGTTCTTGTTTTGGATTAGCCCAATGAGTTACAGAAATTATCCAATGAAGTGTCAGAACTACTTTTGGGTAGTTTCGATTATTATTTGGAAATCAAAAGGATACAAAATATATAGTATAAAAATTTTGTCTGGAGCAAAAAGTCAGATCTCCAGGGAGAATTGAGGTTCTCTCCAGAGCTGATGATAGTCCAGAATTCTCTACACACCATGAACATGAAAGTATCTAACCTTCAACATCTTACCAGGCGAACTCTGTTGTAAGTATTGAACTACTATCTCTCTTAGTAAATTAATATAATCTTGGAGAAAGTGGTTTATTAAGAAGTATCAAATGATTACAAGTTTTATGTTATTAAAAGTGTATTTCATGTTAGAAAACTTGAATAAACTTGATGTATCGTGTTATATATCAGTCTCAGGATCAATTTATTTAGTCTAACCATAAATTACCTCGAGTTAGAGACTTTTGAGCTCCACTTGTCACTGTAATCCTCAATTAAACAAATATGGTATAATCGGCAGTATAGTCGAAGCTCCAGCACTTAGCTCTAAGCCCATTACAGTAGCATAATTCATATGAAGATAAAAATATTAATTAAATAAATTTTTATTATTATTAAGATGTTTTTAATCAACTTAAATATTGGTTATTGTAATTAATATATCTCAATAACACATTTTCATGTATACATAACATTTTTGAATAATCTTCACACACATTTAAAAACAAAGAAACCAACAAACCAATTCTGTAACATGAGTTGTCCAGTCTGATAGCAGCTGTAGTCCTCTCAATGCAAGATCAGTTAAGTCTTTATTTTCTACATCTGTTCGGGGAGTTTCTTTAACAGTTGTTGTAACCTGACCATAGAAGAAACTTAAAGGTAAAAATATTTCCTGTTTACCTGTACATCATCAATTCATTTTATAACCGCAACTAGATGTATGGTACAAAAATATTTTTTAAAATATAAATATTCATCACTTACCATAAACTATAAAACTATTCACAAATCCTTTTCTACACCTTATAATGAAAGATCCAAGTAATGTTTTTCTCAATATTTAAATTTTTCATGATATTCCATCATATGTATTTAATTTTAAAAAGGACTATTGTTTTTTGTGCATGTGTATACTGAAATCTAACATCAACATATCTATTCCACGATTATTATTTTTTAATGTACTTTCACAGTCTATATGCAAGTAATTTATAAATATACTACATTACTGCAAGGCCATTTAAAGACAAAAATATAAATGAATTACCAAGCTATAATATTACAAGATATGAGGCCCTATCACATATATAAAGTAAATGTGAATTATGTCACTGCATAAGTAGCTCAACTTTCACTGCATTAAAAGATGAAATGAACAAGCTTCTAAATGATTGTCTTTGCAGTGCTTTTGACATACAACACTTTTTCAAGTAAAATATGCTTGAAATAAGTATTTACCTCTCACACATTATACTTTATCCTATTAGCAGATAAAATGTTTCTAACCTCCCATACATGAAAAACATACTCACTTATGGTTTTTGTGTATTTTATATAGTATCTACACTGGGATGATAACTCCTTTGAGGTTAGCTAGTAGTCAGTCAGGGGTCTTCTATCTACACTACCCATAATTTCACAGAATACCTTTAAACAATTCCCAGCAAACAACAGTTAATCTACCAAACAAGTAATGGATGTAGGTTGTGTGGAGAGACTGTTATACAAGAGGTATGTATTTAAAACACAATTTACTTCAAAAATGTAGTGTTTAAAAAGAGACACCTCTCAAATTACATAGTTTTAGAATTCTCATAACAAGGATGGGAAAATGAATTAATGAGCCAAACATGCAACAAATAACATCCATAAATACTACCAAGTAAAGTGGCACAGTCAAGAATCACCACAATCAGTGCTATGGTTTAAGAAAAGAGAGCAGCTCCATGATACACATAGCGACTTCATCCTCCAGCCAATAACTAAGGAGAAGATACTTATAACCTTCGTGCACTACCACATCAGGCATGGAAGATCACAGGATATATATATATATATAGTAACTAACAACACAATATTGTATGAATACTAGAATGCAGGGAAAATGGAGAACAGCCTACAAGAAGTAAATAAAGCAGAAAATAGGAGTTATGACCAATCCACTCAACCATACTGAAACCAGACATAACAAAAAGTGGTTATATGAAGAAACATGGGTGGAATAGACCCAAAAGAAAGTATACTAACACTTAAGACCAAAGAAAGTGACAGTGAGATATTGACACACAGTGGAAAGTAACAGCATGAGGTATGCACCACAGAAGCCATCAGTGTCCAACTGAAATAAACCTGCATAAAATCAAGAGATAACAAGACATAACAAAAAGTGGTTATATGAAGAAACATGGGTGGAATAGACCCACAAGAAAGTATACTAACACTTAAGACCAAAGAAAGTGACAGTGAGATATTGACACACAGTGGAAAGTAACAGCATGAGGCATGCACCACAGAAGCCATCAGTGTCCAACTGAAATAAACCTGCATAAAATCAAGAGAACTGTTGGAGAACAAACAAAATAGAACCTCTGAAGTACAGGACAAAGCACCCCTCAGATATACTCTTAAAACAATTTCTATTGTTAAACAGGTTCCTTTGGACTATTCAGTAGAGAGAAGAATGCAAAGTCAAATCCATGAAAGTATTTTATTTCTTGAACTTCAGGTTTTACAAGTTATCTTCACTAATTGGCATAATTTCACAGTAGACACTAACATAAAACTACCACATACTTGCCAATTGTCTTGTACGGGCAATAGTTATAGTAGCTCAAATAAGCCATTGAAATGCAAATTCAGTATACACAAAACTGAACAACAAAAACATAGTCTACAGCAATATATTAGTAAATTGAGGAGCAACCCACAAGATTGGTAAGAAGCAAAAACAAGAAAGAGTAGAAGTCACCAGTGCATAAAAAAAAAAAAATATCAATTACAAGTGCAAAAGGAAACCTAAATCCAGTTGCACAGAAAGTAGCCAGATAGAAAAGTAAGATAAACAAATAATGTAAGTTCTTAAAAAACTTCTGAGTGAAAGTAAAAAAATAGATGTGTATAATTATATAATAACCACACTATATTTACTATATCCAGTGCCAATGAGACTTTTTTGCCCAATACTAGGGTTTTTCAGGTGGACTGGGATATGATAGATAGAATAGTAATGGTTGAGACATTATTCACATTATCAAATTGTTTCACAACAGATGTTTCATTGTGAATTGGATTAAGTTGATAAAATGAAATTTTTATCCACTATATTTAAGCCATTAAAAATTAGGGTTAGAGTAAGGATTTTTTGAACATCATATAATATTATAATTATTTTATTGAATTAACCTGATCATTATTAGAAAAACATGTGATCCAGCAAGTTAGTCTTATTAATCCTAAAGTATAATTAACAACAAACACAGTATGAATTGGAGCAGACTACAACAATAATTTGAAGATAGCTTTTATATGCAGAAACATCTGTTAGCTGAGTTCTTGCACAGGTCTTAAAATATAACGTTGATAAATGGAAACATTGGCACATGTAGATATGTAGATCTTGAAAGTCGAGTTGTTCAAAACTTGAAAATAGTGTGGATAACTGGACCAATTGTTGGTTGAGATGTTGCAAAGGAAATACCTGCTGAAACTTTT
>NW_013666262.1:238642-262352 GCF_000517525.1 Limulus polyphemus
AGCACAAAAACGATTGTTTAGGGTCAGGGATAAGGTCACTTTTCCGAAAAGTACCTTAACACCTGTTCTAAAACTTCCGAAAGCCACTTTGCTAATTCATGTTGTGCAGAGCCAATCATAGACAAAAATCGGGCAGAGTGGTACATCCTTTTTGTGCATTTTAGGAGGGCCATACATGCGGGGACGTTGTGAGCCTGTGGGCCTAATCCAGTCATAAATATCACATGGTAAGGAACCTTTCTTAACCAGTTCTAATAAGCATTTTTGTAACTTGTTTTAATTTTTGCCATGTTATCATTTTGCGAAACAGTGCCTAGCCTTTTGAATTTTGTTTCATCATTTATCAACGTTTCTATTTATCATTTGTTTCTATTTATCAACATTATATTTTAAGATCTGTGCAAGAACTAACTTACAAATGTTTCCGCATATAAAAGCTATCTTCAAGTTTTGTACACCAAAAAAACTTTACACCAATAATTATTAATAGGAACTTCTCAGTGAAATTAAAGAAAAGTGTATAACAATATATTAACCACAATATATCTGCTATCTAGGGAATCATCTTATGTACCAGCCTACAGACTGTCTTCAGTAAGAACCACAGTAGCAGCAGCAAGTGAAACAGACAAGTGCCAGACCCAATGATTCAAGACCAAAAACTTGCACCAAAGATAAAATGAAGCCAAAAGGTACATTTGGTACTCAATATATTGGCAATAACGTTAATGAGACAACACAGGATGTGTGTGTCATGATAATAAAAGGTAATGGTCAAATTGAAAATATAATCTGAACAACACAGCACAGGAATGCATGAAATGAGAACAGCAACTACTGTGGATTACAAGAAGAATTGCAGAAAAAAGGAGACCAAGTCTTGGGCACACACAAAAAAAGGATGATCCCACTAATAAAGAGTTTAAGAAACATTACTAGCATAAACACCAGAAAAAAAAAGACCCAAAGCCAGAAGAAATTTAAAAAATAAATAAATGAAATGACAAAAGCTGACAAATATCAAAAGCTCTAAAGATGGAGGTCAAAGAATCTTGAAAACAAGATAAGCACCTCAATATTGAAACTTACAGAACAACAAGGAGACTTTCATTTGAAAAAGCTTAAAAACTACTGCAAAAAATTTTAAGATTCTAGTTAGAAGTACATGCTGAATAATGAAGCAATACTTAAAACTGCACAATAATCCAAAAAGGAAAACACATTCAAGAAAGGAGTGACCCAGTCCTCCCAAGAGCTCAGTACAATATCTAGGCAATCAATCAAGGAGCAACATAACCTGAGAAAGTGGAAACAGAAACCTATAGTTGAACAACAGTAGAAATCAAGATCCCAAAATCGTACAATCCGGCAGAGAAATCTGTAACTTGTGTGCATGCAGAAAATACGACTTAAAGGGGGGATATTGGGTAAGCTGAAGACTTTGTTTGAGAAAATAGAAAACTTAAGAAATTTTAAGACAGTGGTTTAATCTCTGTATATGGGCTTGGTCATTTTGATCAACCATCTAAGTACTATATAACCATAAAACTATACATACTATAAATCTGAATATACTCAATGTATCTTCTAGAAATTTGGCAAGCTTTTAGTATACATTACAAATCTGCTGTACACAGAAAATCAACTTTTTTAATAAAGGAATTTTACTAAAGATTTGTTTTGAAATTTACAAAGCCTTTACTAAGTCAGTCCGAGTGAAAAATGATTTTCTTGCTAAAGAATAAAAATATTTCTTTTCATCTTTTAGTTCCATATTTCATTTGCATAATCTTCAGCACCACTTGAATGAATATCAGTAATTTTGATTAGCAAAATTTATACTTTAACTTTTACTTTCTCTACCCTAAAACTAATTGTAGGAAAACCATCCATAGTAAAAGTTGAAAAATATGAAATAAAATCAAAAATCCATTTTTTTCAACTGATTCATCAGGTGGAAAATGAAGTTTGATAATAAATATTAAAAACAAGGTAATACCAACAAACATGTTTAATACGGACATTTTGGAATTTCTTTAAATTCCATCATTAGCATTAATATCTGAAACAAAAATATTTAGTTCATAATATTCGAACTACAAAAACAACATTAGCATTGAGTAAGTTTTCATATTCAATTCAAAGTTTAGAAAGTACAAATTTATACAGTAACAATATAATAGAATGTACAATGAAATGTGCAGCATACATGCTTAGTAAATAACATTGTTAAGAGAAACTATTATAGAGAAAGGCTTAAATATAAGTATAAACACTGTATCTTTAAAATAATTACAATTATCAAATAAAAACACTGAGAATGCCAGAATTGATTACATTAATGACAACATGGAGGAGTTCATGTTATTATTCAGAGATGGGTGATCATTGAAAATGGAGAGACTTTCTTTTATAACAAGTTTGTAATCTGTGGTTCCAGAGTCGAGAATCTTAAAAGTTTTCTAGAAGTATGGTGTGGTTGTTATTCTCACTGTGCAACTGAATACAAGACTCGGGTGGATTACTTAGCTTACATCCACTTCTTGCTGAAATTCCCAAATGCTCGTATTTGTAGGTGATGTGTAGTTTTACCAATATAGGTAGCTTTACAGCTACCACAAGTGTATTTATATATTACCCATAAGCACATAGGAACAGGTAGTATGTCTTTTGTTTTAAACATATTTTTAATTCTAAATGTTGACATAAGTACTAAACGTAGCTTAATTTGTGGGTAATATGTTGAATTATTTTTTAAATTTGATATATGAGTTTAAAACTTTGTTTGTCAATGAGAGGAAAGATAAGGATCAGTAGATATTTTGAGACAGTTCATGATTTTTTAATAGGTTCCATTTTATTTATTAAAAATTTTTGTGTGATAATGTGTAAGAAATTAAAGGGATAACCATTACTTTGTAATATGTTATGAATTTTTGAAATTTCTGAGTGAAAACAGAAGCAGTTAGAACAGATATTATACACTCTGTTCAGAAGGTTTAGAACAAGGTTATGTTTGAAGGAGTCCGGTATGAAACTGTTGAAATGAGTGTATAAGCCAGTAAATGTTTTCTTTTCATAAACAGATGTGGCAAAGAGATTGTTTATTTTGTAAATCTGAACGTCTAAAAAGCTAAGATATTGTTTTCTTCCATCTCACATGTAAAGTTTAGGTATTTTAAGAACTTCTTGATATGATCAGTGTTGTGAAAGAGTAGAAAAGTTTTAAATAAATATTAAAAACACAGTAATACCAAAAAACTGGTGCAGACTGTGAACTTAGTAAAATATTTTCTTTTGAATTATAAACTAATTTTTGATGCCAAGCTTACTGATGTAGATTTAGAAAAGTAGTTTAATTAGATTTTAAATGTAACTCTGTAAAAAGGTTATGGCATTTGCACCACAACCCACCTGTATCAAGAGGGTTAATTAGTTCATAGTAAAATAATAAAATCTAACCATAATATAACTGGCAGGATCATTACCAGTGAAACTGTGTTAAAAACTCCAAAAATGCCCACTTTGCAGCTGACCTGCTACACCAAGGGATGAATGAAAGGGCTGATTAGACATAACAGATTGTGGATCAGCCTGAGCAAAAACAAAAGTTATGTTCAGCCAAAATAGGATGTTAAGACAGAAAAGAAGTACCTAATGAATAAACCTAGGTGATTGGTGTACTTTGATAATTGATTAATTGTTGATTTCATTGATCAATTATTTGATTATTCTTAAATGAAACTTAGATGTAATAATAGAAAATAGTAATAATCTAAAATAGTTACCAATAATTCTCTCTGATGTTTTATAACCAATAGAAATGCAAAGATTCAATCTATTGAATGACATATTACATTTCTTTCAGTACATAGTATTGTCTATTTCATTCTCACTATTAAAGTTTCTCTTCTGGTGTTCAGATCAAGAAGCTTAGAAAATTATTTTAAGGCTCTTATGCCATAGTTAGAATGCCAGTTAAATTATAATCATTATAGGACATTGTTTGCTTTGACATGTTATTATTCTGTGTTCTAAGGTGCATCATTTAAGCAAGTAAGAATTATTTACTGTACTACTACCATCAGTATAAAAATGTAGGCTTATATTTCAGCAGCAACTGACAGCAAAAAAACAAGAGGTTAGAGGTAAGTACTGAATTTCTTGATTTTTATGTATATTTGTTATTTATTGTTTAAAAATAAATAAATGTTAACATTTTCCTATACTGAAAATGTATTTCCAAGAATACTTACTCTTCTCTACCCATCTAAGCATTGGTATGAATCTTACCTCGCTTACTCTAGGCCTTATACCCCATTTATTACTCATAGCAAGTAAAATCTTGTGATTCTCTCCACCTACATGAATGCACACCCTATCCCAGGTCCATATACAAACTCTCTGTTATTACTTCATATTCAGATTTTCAAGACTGTTCACAATAACAGATCTGAACAGCAGCCATTGTGGGGAGGAAGGGCGGGAGAGTGTGAGAAGATGCAAGTATTATTGGAAATACATTTTCAATATAGGAGAATGTTAACTTTTGAAACACATTTACCTCCTCTCATACTATAGCTAGGATCCCACACTGACAAGGTGGAGGGGCTAGTGAAGGAAAAATCTACATAGAAAGTATCTACGTAGAAAAGAGGTGTGCAAAAATGATATATAGTAATAGTACATGAGTGGGGCCCACACTACTGCTGGAACAGGTGTGCTCTTCATCCATACAACATGAGATATAACATCTGGGCAGTAAAGGCCAGACTGGCCATAGAGGCAAAACCATAACATCACGAGACATAAATAAGAATTGAGGGACAACTATACCAGAACTAACCCACTCCTGCAATACCAAACACATCTGGTCACATCCAGTTAGCCAGTCAATTACAGATCCCACACACTTGTTTAAATATTGTACATAACTCACAGGATCCGTCCAGGCCCCAAACAGGTAGATGAGGCCCCACGTTTCATTGCTAGAATTATAGGGCTGTGGACCAAAAGCTTGATCCAAGGTGTAGTGGCTAGAGCATGAGGCTCTCAGTGTAGTTATATTTTCATTAATTTGTTATTATTATACGATCCCACCCTGAAAGTTTTAGAATGTTGCATGTGAGCCACTTGAATTATAAATAGAAGACAAGCAGCACAAAAGTGGACAAATCATCACATTAACCCTATCAATACATGATCTGTCAATTTGACTGAATCAAGTGACCTTTTGTACTTGTTTAAAGTCTTTATAAATTTAACACTTATAACTCTCAATATATTTGGTATTTCTTAGTGAAGTATGTTTAATAAAATAAAATAAAGATTTGTCCATGAATATATATTTGTTTTGAATAGTCTGTGTGCAAAGTAATTTTCATATTAAAATTAAAAATACTTTTCCTCATCTCAAAAATCTCAAATTTCCTTTGTGTAATCCCTAAAACCTCCTGAATGCATTTCAAACTTTATAGTTTATCTGCTATTTTCTCTAACATATCTCAAAATATGATTGGTTAATTCGAACAACCTCGTAACCACAAAAAAAAAAATCTAAAAAACCTAAATTAACCTTTTTTTTTCTTTCTAGAATGACTTCAAATTGTAACATGAAACTACATTCGTTTATCCTAAGTAGCTCTAAGTTCGTAACATTATACATCTACTTACAATTAAATTTTATTGTTCTATTGCCCTTTGAACCATATCTAACTACCCACGCCAATACAAGTTGTAAATCACTCTAGAATGTGCAACTCACAAGCATGCCTCATGAACCATTTTAATTATATTATTATTATTTAATTTTACCTAATCTAGTCTTAAATAACTTGAAAAAGATCTGTATTTTTAGGTTTTAGTTACTTTTATAATAATAAATAAAGAATAAATATGAAAAACAAGAAATAAAGTACTCGCGCAATCTTCTTTTTTCTTGCTGTCGGGTTTTGAAGAGAGTTAACCCTAAATTTTTATACTATAGATAGTAATGCACTTAATAATTTTTATTTAATTAAATAATGTACCAAAGAATATAGACTAATAACATCCAAAAAGTAGACAAATTCACTTACCTCTCAAAATTTTCCTGGCTTTCTAACTATGTGACAAGAGCCATTACAAATTCATCCAAGCTAGTCATCAACTGTGAGTGAAATTGATAATATTCTGTACATAATACAACGCTATACAATAAGTCATTTGATAGATGAAAACCTTGACTTTCTATTGGTTATAGGTAATATATAATGAAACATATAAGAGAACTATCAACGAATTGTGAAAGAGAGGATGTGACAGGTGGGTGTGGCAAGAGGGGTCTGATTTTCTATTCGATAGCCCTGTAACCAAACAAAATTCAAGGCTATAAAAATTATGGTTTGTTTGACTAATAACAATTTTATAGAGAGTATTTTACGTTTAATTTCGTACATTTTCCAAGAGGTGATGGATAAAATAGAGATGATGACATGCTAAGACAAAATGTGTCATGTGGGTCACATTTGTGGAAATTCAGGATTTTTTTTAAATATTTCCTTGTAGAATTAAGAACTTAAAACTTGTATACTATAAAAATATGGATTATTAGCTAAGATTTTATTCTATTTTAATTGGTATAGCATAAACAAAAAGTAGTTTAATAAAATTTTGAATGTAAAACACTAAAACTTTGTGTCATGCACAGTAAAGGGTACCCGAGGCAATAGGGTTAACCAGAAGAAGCACAAAATGCAACAAACAGAACTCAGAGTTATGAGACCTTTCTTGTCTCACTCAACTTGAAAAAACAGAGATCTAACTCCCCAACCTTAGAGGCAAGGCAACACCTTTTGCCCCTGGAATTACGAGGTGTATGTGTGTGGAACAAACTAAATCCCAAGAATGGCACAGGAATTGATGGTTCACTTGCAGAATTACAAGGAATCTAGGACCCTCTTCCATGATCACCGAAATGATGATGATGATGACCAAAAAGAAGGGCCACGTTCAACTAAACCATCTAGGGTTATTGGTAGAAGGGCAGCCAGCTTCGCCCTCTTCTCCTTGAGTGGAATAATGAGTTCAAGCATCACTCAGCAGGAATAGACCTTTGTCCACCACTCCAGCGAGTAGAAAATGGGAATGGTAAGAACTAGAAGAAATGAGGATAATGCACATTGGGTAGTCTCAAGGAACAATGTTGGGGAGACAGTGGAATAGATGGACCATTTTCCCTATTTTGAAAAGCAAACCAACTCCAATTTATTTAATCCAGGGGTCAGTAAGGATGGGCAAAATCCCCTTATAATTTATTCATGATAATCCATGAGTGGCAGTCCAATAGTGTATATAACTGTCTAGCACCCAGAAAACAACAAGGTGGTCTTATGGAACAGAGCTCGTTGCTACCAGGAAGATTTTTTTTTTAAAATCAGTTTACTGGTAGCTAGTGCAGATTTGGAAAGAAGCATACCTGACCAGGCAACACCTACCACGAGTGAGGTCCAAATGAAAATTATGAGAGGGTACCTGAAAAAGAATAGAAATAAACACAAAAGAAATGAAGTCACTCACCTCTCTCACAATCTAGCCTGGTCATGGATAATAGCCTAAGAAGGTAGCCAAAAACCATCTGAGGAGGCAACTGCTAAATCATGTAAATAATGAGATATAAATGTATTAGGTGTGGTCCACATTTCAGCCTGTACAATCTCCTCCAGTGGGCAACTCAACCATGCCTCCAGGGACATCGAAATATGACGAACTTGATGACATGAAACCCAAAGAAGTCTCCACTCTTCCAATGAAAGCCCAGATTAAGCAATAAAAATCTACTGATGAACCCAACCAGTCAAAGTGACAGAGGATAAGTCACATGACACTGGAGGATCCCAATGGAGAAACAAACGGTGACATGAACCACGAAACTCTTCGGTGCTCATAACATAATAATGGAAAGCCCAAATTGGGCATAAAAGACGATCTGGATCTAAATGGACATAAAAATGAGGAATGGAAAGAAGATGAACAGGAGAGAAAGCCTTATCGCCTTCTCTAGCTGCTGAAGTTTTAGGTAGAAAAGACCTATCTGGATACTACAAACATAAGTGAAATTGTAAAGAGTCCTGTGAACATGAATCCCAAACACATCTGAAAATTGATGTCTGCTAGCCAAAAACATAAGAAGATAAGTCTTAAGAGAAAGGTGATAAAAGAAGCATGATGCAAAAGGTTCAAAGGGTGGATGAGATAAGGCATGGAGGACTACTGTGATATCACAATTAGGAACCTGGAAAATATGTCAAGAATGAATAACCAAAAAAGAATTCAGAAGAAGGAACAAAACTGGGGACTCAAAATATTTATGACTCCTAGCAAAATGAAAAGTAGCTGATATGGAGAAATGGACAAAAGTGCCAAACCTTTGTCAAATAACCATGTCAGAAATTGAGAAATATGCAGCACAGTACAACAAGAAGGATTAAAACCATGTCTGAGAGACCATCAGCTATAAGTAAACCATTTATGTTAATAAAGTTCCAAAGAAGAATACTGAATGGAATGCATTAATAAAGATGCCACCCGTGATGCCAATCCATGATATCATGCAACAGACTGCATAAAAACTAGGCATGGAGTCAGAGAATGGTGATCGCCGGATGACAAATGTTCGACTGAGGCTGATGTAAGAGAGATGGCCAGATAAGAAGCGGAAGAGGTTGTCACTCCTGAAGATACTGAGGGAGTGGAAACGAAGTCTGAGTCAGCCAATGTGCCACCACCAGAAGAATTTGACAGGACAAGGAACAAATCAGTGCAAGAACTTTGTATAACAGATGAATCAGAGGTAATGTGTAAAGATGAAGGCCCGTCCAATCAGGGCTGAGAACATCTATGGCTAAAGTGAAAAGGTGAGGTACAGGAAAACAGAAGGATGGGAGCTGGGTATTCCAGTATATGGTGAAAGCATCGATTTGAGGCATCCTGAAACAAGAGAAGATCCAACAAAAAAAAACTTGTGGATGAAGCATCCATTCCATGGGATGAACTCTGTTGGGAAGAGATAACTGACTGGCCACTACACCTGGAACATGACAAGCAAGGAGAACAATCTGATGATTGTGGGCCCAAAAGAAAAAATCCAATGTATGAAAACAAAGAGACCTGTAGGGAATGCCCCCTTACTTGGAAATGTACGAGACCACTGGGTCCAAGTGAAGCATTACCACCTTCCCTTGCAACAATGCGAGACCCCGAAACATAGCATGTTGAACTGCTAGAAGCTCTAAGCTCAGAATTCCATATCCCCAATTCAAGTGCCCCATTCCTGGAGAGAAGCATTCATCAAAAGATGCATCTCTGGACGTGGGGGCAGAAAAGGGACACCTAATGCCATGTTGCCCCTGTCCAACCACCAGCCAAAATCAAGCAGGCTGGAAGCTGATAAAGTCACTGGACAATCCAGCACATCTGTGTAAATATTCAATTGGTCCCATAATGACCACTGAAAGGAATGCATGTGGGCCTAACCTAACTGAATGAGTGATTCCAAGGATGCTGACATCCTCCAAAAGAGATAGAACCACACAGGCCGGTGGAGAAGGAGACAACTGTTTTAGAAAAATGGTCTGTTCTATAGACTGAAGATGTAGAAGAGAAGGTTGGGCTCAGCTGAGATTGGTTTGAAAAAAAAAAACCTAAATGGATGAGGCACTGTGTGTGAGTAAAAATATACCTCTGCATTTTGATGAGAAAACCGGCTTTCGCAGCTTTGGATAAAAGAGTTCACGTGTGAAGTTCTGCCAAATGGCAGGAAGGAGCGAGAAGAAGCCAGTTTTCCATATAATGGTGAGTGTGAATTCCAAATGAGTGAATATGACAATAAATAGATCTGACTATCCAGCAAAAGATGTATTGGGCACATGCAAGGCCAAATGGTAGTGTGAAACTGAAAAACATGTCTCTCATGCACAAAATGGAGATAACATGAAGACTTCAGAATTGGAATATGAAGATAGGCATTGGCGACATAGGATTTTGTCATCCACAGACTGGAGTGAAAAGTGCAAAGAAAGGGAAAGATAAGACCTCATCATAAACTAAAGGGGCTGAAAGGAGGGATTGAGATGAGACAGGTTGCCAATCACCTGTCTTCTTTGGTACTACAAAAAGACAGGAATAAAAACCCTTGAGACAGGAGTTGACACACTCTACAGCCTCTCTGTGCAGAAGATCTCCTAACATGCACAGTAATGTCTGGTGAAGGTGGAAAGACCAAGTAACCATCCAAATAACTTTCCCACAACAAAGAAGGAGAAGAGTCATATGTTACAGGAAAAATCTGCAAGACATTACAAACTTGATGTACGAGTTGCAAAAGGAGGCAAGATGTCTATCCTATGCTTGTGATTAGCTGTCTGAACAAAGAAAGGTGTCAGCAAAATCGAGTCCAAATTCTCACCAGTCTACCCCTGATCTCCTGCATGCTCAGCCTCTGAGACAACAGGAGAAATTCAGACTGCTTCATTTAGCTATATGGATTACAATGCCAACAAAAGGGATTGAAAATCATTTTAAAATCTATTAAACTAGTATCACTTTACTTGTTTGTGTACTTTTTATTATAGCATTTATTTTGTTTTGGATACTTCTTATAGCAATTCTATGAAAAACTAACAATCCCTACTTCGATTACAATTTTTCTATTTATTTCTTCAGTTTTTATATGTCCATAGAATGGAGACAACATCTATAAACTTTCACTATCGCCATATCCCTGATAGCTATAACTTTAAAAAATTAGAACCACAATCACAAATTTAAAATTTTAATCCTTACATTGGCCTACAGATAAGTGTGTAATGCTTCCAAAGTAAGGATTAAATTTTATAAATTTGTGATTGTGGTTTTAATTCTTGTTTCATTACTTTTTGTAGCAGGAGCCCTACTTCATTTTAAAATTCATATTTGTTTACTTTTTAGGTTATATCATAATCAATACTTCGAATGATCAGTGTATCACTTACGAATTTGATAGGGTGGTTCTTCGGAGCTTGAGTTATTTGGAATCCTTGTCGATCACTACTATTAATGACTTAAAATAAACTTTTTTACTTATTCAATGTTTCACTGAATGGATATCTGAATAACGACATCTTAAAACAGTTATTGAATGCAAAAAATTAAAACAGAGGAAAGAATACATTAATTTTCAACATGTTTAGAAATTAATAAAACTATGTTTCAGTAACTAAATGCAATAAATCATGTTATACCCAAACCAAAGTAAAGATAAATCTAATTTGTTCTTCCTCAATTTTGTAATAATGGAGTTTCACCAAGTACCAACTGTTTAAAAGTATCAATTATATAAAACAAGCTAGTACAGTAAGATTGACTGTCTTATACAAAAGACTGAAAACAAAAGAGTGCTTAGCAACTCAACATGTTTGATTCAATAACAAGTGCGAATTACATTTTACTGAAGAACAAGATCATTCCATGTTCAGTCAAGAAAGCCCTGAATCAGCAAAGAAGACCTGGCTAAAATAAGAGATCACTGTTCCTAACACTGTAAGTGCACACCTCAAAATAATTCATAGTGAACTGTGCTTCCACCTTCACCCAGTGGAATTTGATCTATTGGACAAAGAAGCAGAAAAGAAAACTGAATAATCTGACTAGACATGAAAATAGTTCAAATCTAGTAGAATATTACCATTTAAAAATCCATCCTAAGATATTAAACCTTTTGAAGTCCAAGTTCACAAAAACTGAGTAGAGGTTTAAAATATTGTCCCAAAACCAGGTAAAGTGTAAAAGACTGAAAAATCTTGCAATAGATATAGAGCTATCACTTAATGTTGAATCTGACTCTGTACGAAAGAATACATGGTCTAAAATAGTTCAAACTTCTTCCGAGATCAGGAGTCCAAGCCAATAAAGCCAATAAAATCTAAAATTAAAAATGATAGTTTAATAA
Organism: Limulus polyphemus; assembly: GCF_000517525.1. Classification (NCBI taxonomy): domain Eukaryota; kingdom Metazoa; phylum Arthropoda; class Merostomata; order Xiphosura; family Limulidae; genus Limulus; species Limulus polyphemus. The sequence continues at coordinate 250,608 of NW_013666262.1, forward strand.
TCACAAAAGCAAACAAAGGTAACACAACTGTTGTACTAGAAAAACAAGATTATCAGGGTAAAATCAACGACTTCTTTACAGCTCCACGCTCGTAAACATATACCCCACTAAAACCTTCAACAAAAAATGTTAAATCTTTGTTGGACAACAGTGTCAGGAAACATACTCTTTAGTTTGTGTATATAGTAAGTATATATATATGGGTGAGTTGAGCTAAGGATTCTTCTACAGTAGGTGTCCGTGACTTGTTGGCAATAAATTAGACAATAAACAAACACCACGCACTCCACTTGTTTTCAAAATAATGTATATATATTAGAAACAAGTTTAAGGTATATACAAAATTCTTTACATTCTGTAGATCATAGTTGTATCTTAAACAGTATACAGTTCTATTCTTCCTATCAAAACTCTACTTAGGCCTATTCAATTGCTTTAGAACTCATTTGACAAGCTGAACTATTTTTCTGCTACATGTATTAGTTGTATCTTAAACACTATACAGTTCTCTTCTTCTTGTCAAAAATCCACTTAGGCCAATTCAATTGCTTTAGAATTTCAGTTGACAAACCAGCCTATTTTCCTCTATTACTATGGCCAACTGTCCGAGTATGGCTCACTTACATTATCGTCAAGTTTTTTCACTATATACAAAACCTGTTTTCAGCTCAATACTAAGTCATCTCATATAGTCTACAAAAGTATTTCCTAAACTTTTTTGGCCATGGAACACTTTTCAGCTGAGAAAAAGCTTACGAAACACTAGACACGTGAAATATGGGTGTAGAGGGTATGTTGCACATGCAGTGTTCTCTAGATTTGTGTATTATTCACTTATTTATTTAATCAAATTACATATTAATGAATTTTTACATTTTTATGCTTATAATATGTTTGAGGTACAAACCTCTCCACTAAGATATTATGTAGAAAAGATATGGCATTTTCTATAATTCTTCTTCAATGTAAAATTGATATTATATAATTCTAATATATAGGAAAATATTTAATAATAAGTTATGATCATACAAAAAGTGTTAAATATTTTATTAAAATTTAAAATCATGATTTTCTCATGAAGCACCTATCAATCTCGGACAGAATACCAGTGTTCCTCGGAATATAGTTTGGGAAACGCTGGTCTACACCAACATTTACAGTTCCTTTGTCTGTCTCCAATGGTGTAGGATCTCCAATAGGGCTTCAATTTGATAGGTTCCCTTATCTTCATCTTGACCTTGTGTTGCATGAGGTTTGTCTCTCCTATTCTATCTGTATACTGACACAGTAGATCTTGTTCCTCTTTCTTCTTCTTACCAGTCAGTTCTTCATTTATGTTGACATCCTTGTATGCAACATTTCCACCCAATAATATTAGGTCTAGTAGGTCTTTATCTTCTATAACTAAGTCATTGTCCTTAGATTCTGCTTCTATGACAGCCACACCTGCCATGTCTATCTGTACATCAATAGCTGCACCTGTTAAGTCTTCTTCCCTCTCGAAGTACATCTTCAACAGATTGGCAAGGTAGACCATGGTTGTTCCATCAACTTTCACTTTATAGTGCATTCTGCTTACCACTTCCTGTACTGTGTATGGTCCTTTCGAGTACCAGGTGAGTTTATTGTTGTCTGTAGGTAGCAGAACTAAAACCATCTGTCTGACCTTGAAACGTCAACCCTTAACCTTCTTGTTATAGAAGTGTTTCTAACTGTCTTTGAGTTTGGCTTCCCCAGTAAAACTGCTTTGATATGTCTGGTTCAATACTCCTTTCTGGTACTCTTTTTTTGTAAGTCTCTTTCCTCTTTGTTTTGTGCTTGACTTCCTCTCGGGCAGAGTCCCAAAGTTTCTGTGGTGAAGAGTCTTTCTTCTGCACTTCCTTCAAATGTTTACTACTTGGTATGTTTCCTATCACCAAGTCATATATTGGTTCCTTGATACACATGGCTTCAAGGTCTCCTACATAATATGGAGTATCCACCTTTATTTTTGCTATGGGAAACTTTCTCACTGTCCCATCAATTAGCACATACAGGGTTACCTTGCCTGTCATCTGATCATCGGATAATAGACTGGTTCTCACTGATGCACTACTGCACCCAGTGTCTCATAGAACCTTCACTTTCTTGTCTCCGACATAGCCTTCATATATTGGCATATTATGATTTGTTGGCACCTCTTGATATTTGTAACATGCTCCAATCACTATTGGCACTGTTGATCCATTTGCTAATTTGAGCCAACCATTAGTCGTGCACTGATCAATCATGGAAATGGCACTTCCTTCTTGTGCTGAATCTGACAAGTTGTCTTGATTCTGTTTCTTCTGGCAGCAGCATCCATTGTGACAGTCACTCTTTTCTTTTTTCTTACCAGCACTATCTTTGTAAATAGCTTCAGCTGCTTTATGTTGAGATTTCTGTCCTTCAACCTCCTGCCACTGTTAGTAGACTCCAGCTCCTGGTCAGCCATCACTGGTTTTGAGTTTGACTGTATATTTTTGAACTTGCAAGTTATACTCCTTCCATGGGCTTCCATATACTGTTCTACCAGCTTGATCATCTCCTCTACAACTTTTGGTGCTCTCTCCTTTAGGAATAGTGTCATGTCTGTTGAACATTTGATCATGAACTGTTCTCATACTAATAAGTCTGCCAGTCCCTCAAAACTATTTTCACACTTGGCCATGTCAGTCCATTTGGTGAAGTATTGCCGTAGACGTGCCACAAACTGAAATACAATTTCTCCAGTTTCAGGTCTGACTTCTCTGAACTTCCAAAGAAAACTTTCTTCAGTAAGTTTATATCGTTTCAGTAAAGCCATATGTAATTTGTCACAATTCATGCCATCTTCTGACATCATGCCTGCATATACTTGTAGGCCTTTTCCTGTGAGAAATGGGCTGAGACAGACTGCTCAGTTGCCTTTGTGCCAGTTCTGACTTTGAACCAATCTTTCATATCTCTCCAGGAAAGCATCTATGTCATCTTTCTGTTCATCAAATCTGGGCAACTTGGGTCAGTTGGCTCTGACTCCATTGTCATTCTTGGGTCCTTCTTCCTTTTGTTGGGTGAGCTTTGCAATCTCAATTTGTGCTCTTATTCTCCCTATTTCTAGTCTCTCCTCTCTCTCTTATTTTCTTCTTTCTCAATTTTTGCTTTTATTCTCTCTCTCTCTCCATTTCCAGTTTTTCCTTTCTCTTATTTTCTTTTTTCTCCTTTCAGTCTTTCTTCCTCTCTTCTCTGTCTCTCCTACTCCTCGTTTCTGTTGCCGCTCTTCTCTCTCTAGTCCTTGATGTTGGTTAACAAACTCTCATAGTTCACTGCCTTTTAATTTGAGACACTCTCCTCTTTCTACCCATTTATCAAAATTTGACATGATTATGTAGCATGATTGTAATCTCCACACTATTTACACTACTACTACTACTACAGTAGTACAGTTTACACCAGCTCTGTGACATACCATAGTAGCAGTTCCATCTGTAGATAAGTTTAAAATTGATTTTCATGTCTACTCCTAATTTATCAAGGGTATCCGTCAAATGTTAGGTAATTGTATGGGCTTTACCATCATCAAGTTTTACACTCCCTAGGTGGGATGTCTCAACACTGCCTTCATGTACATATTTTGCACAAATGACTAGCTTTTTTTTCAAGTTCTAGAACACCCACTCATCTATCATGACATCATAAAAATCGTGTCTTTGGAAATATTTCACAACTTCATTGCATAAATAGTTTGATATGATCTGCATTTCATTAACTGAGGTCCAACTTTAATTTTTCATTTCAGTTTTACAACCATTCAGGGAGTGAAAATCTAGTCATTTATTTACGGTTTCACTTAGAAGCTATGATTTTTCACAAAAATAAATTGTTCAAAATACTAATTTATCTCACTTGCTCATTTTATACTCAGGGTCACAACCTTCATCATCAATTATATCATTACTATCATTGTACTCCACACTTTCAGTTTTTTTTTTACATTCAATTCTTACAGAATCTAAATGGTCACTGCTGTTATTGTGACTTTTAATTGCCAAAATTGAATACTAAGAGATCCAGTAGTACCCACACATTTATTTTTACAATAACTTTACACTGGTGACAGAAAATGGATACGAGTCCATCTGCTTTTGTAACAATTACTAGCCATGGGTATCGTTTAATTGAACCTTTATATATATACTATGAATGACTATACCATCACTTGAAAAAAGTTACCAAGTTGATAAGTGTGTCATGAGAATAAGCTTATTTCTTGACATTTCAAAATATAACTTGTAATGACAGATTCTTTTTTATAATGCTAGCAAGCTATTACTGCTCTAAAGTTTCATGGGTTAGACCAATAATTACAGCTTATACTATTATATAGTTAATATTACATTCTTCCAGACATAATGTAGAGTTGCTTTTCTAACTGATTTGTAATGATACTTTCAAGCTGCTACTCCCTTCTGTGTGTATACGCACCAGACTTGCTCAACACTATAATAAAGCCAGAATTCACTGGTCTGTTTTAAATTTCATGATAAAAAAAAAAGAGAAACAAGTTTATTTTGAGGGTCAATTCTTCACGCGGTGATCTTAAACTTGGCACTTACCTGTGTTTTTTGTTTTCATTGTGACATTTTCAATTATTTCATCTAACATGGTACTAATAACTGAAGTAGGTTCAGGAGTTTCTAATGTGGATGAAAAACTCCTGATCAATGTCTGTTTTGACAAGAACACCTTAAACATCAAAGTCAAGCATGTAAGAATATTGTAAAATCCTAGTATTGGTCTAGTGGTATGTTTGGTAAAATAAGCTGTTACAATGCTTTTAAAAAACAAAACAAAAATTTCTTCATGTAAAAATTATTCTGTAATGTGAACCACAAAATAAATGCACCTAAACTGTGAAGCTGACTGTTGATTGGCTGACAACAGATCATCCAAAGTCAGGTTATATTTGTCGAAACGCTTGTTGTTGCAGATTTTGCCTATTGCAATAGTACTGGATAGCTAGTATGGGACAACAAATTCTACTGTATAATGAAATGTGTATACAACATATATATATGTACTTGTTGAGAACTGATAGCAAAACTATCAGTTAAACAAATGTTAACATTTTCTAACACCGAAAATGTATTTCCAATAGATACTTACCTCTCTCACCCATAGCTATTTCGACCTCCATTTGCCCTCTAGGCATTGGTAAACATTTTAAAATCACACCAATCTTTTATACCCCTATATTTTTTGCATCATTGCAGCAACATGTGCTGATCATGTGACCACCTTCCACCAATCCCATTGCACCCTCTATACTAACGCAGGTAGCTCCCTCTATTCTTGCGGCACAATCCTCACTTTCATGAATTGGCATATACAAACCCAAAAACACTGGCAATTAAGTGAGGAGGAAGAGTGGAATATGGGAAAGTAGAGGTAAGTACCTATGGGAAATATATTTTCAGTGTTAGAAAATGTTAACTTCTGAATCGGTACTACCTCTGCAATCCCATAGCTAAAATTCCACACTGGAAAGGTGGAGAGGCTGGTGAAGGCATAAAAACAAATAATCAAACACAGAGTGACTCCTATAACAAAAAGCAGGTGTACCACAATTAAAATACAATGCACACCTGTAGGGTATAGCACTACTTCTGGAACAGGTATGCTTTTTACCCAGTAAATAAGATAAGACATGTAGGGTGGAAAAGAACAGAATACATGGCTAGGGCCAGAGAACCGTATATCAATAGGCCAAGTACAGTCCGCCCATGCAGAAAATATCCTGGGGAAGCACCTTGGGATACAACGTATTATACCAAGTGTGGTCCAAGGACAAAAACAACATGGAAACGCCTTGCATAAGTTTGTAAAATCAACAAGTGCAGTCCACCTGGGCAAAACATCCAGGGGAAGCACCTTGGATTTATATTAAAATAGCCAAGTGAGGTCCTTCCAGGAAAAACATTTGGGGGAAGCCCCTTGGCATACAAAAGATTATGTCAAGTGTGGTCCATCCGGGCAGAAAACATCCAGTGGAAGCACCTTGCATAATATATTTCATGCTATATTGTGTGTATAATATGCAACATAATGACAATAGCCCTCTTCTCACAGAGTGAGTACATATGGCTATGAGATAGTGTTATTATACAAAACCCACTCATGAGGAAGCCTCCATGGTCTACCACTCCAGCGACTGGGATCCAGAAGTGGCAAGGACCCCTATGCTCAACTTGAAGAAAGAGGGGGGATACATTGGAGGTCCGGAGGAACGACCCACTGGAGATGATGCATTGATTGTTTGGACTTCCCTATTTTGAAAAGCAGAAAGACCCAGAATGTAAGAATCACAGGTCAGTTGGGATGGGCAAAAATTCCTATCTGCTTTACTCATGAAGACATTACTACATAATGATAAATTTATCTACTGAATATGTGTTATTCTTATCACCTGTCTATACTGAGGTAAAAGAAAATAAAATGATACAACATGTTTCATGTTTTTCAAAGTGGATTGTGTTTTATTGATCTATTTTTCTGGGAGGAAGTATTACTCCATACATGGCAAAGAACTTTGTTACTCAATTTATTTCATGTTTTTCAACCACTGTTTGATTATTCTTGATATCTCTAATGACCTTGGAATTAAGTACGTTATTTGTGCACAAAAACTACAGATAAAATACACAATGTTACTGAAAAAACTTTGATGTTCATTTAGGAGGTTCTAGAGATTATGCAAATAAAATATAAAACTTTAAAAGGAAAATAAGTACAAGTTATCTCTATTATGAAATTCACATTTCACACAAACTTTATTTAAAAAATCTGATTTTTTGTATACAACATACTTTTCACATTTACTAAAGGATTGCCAATTTTCATGATGATACTCAAAGTACGTTCGGAATAATAGTAATATTAATTCTAATATATGTCGAGTCAGTACATTATACAGGCAACACTGCTAATGGTAGATGTGATACCCAAGCTTTCAGACTTACAAGAAAGTAGAGATCAGAAAACAAAGAGAAATTACTGAAAAACAGCTTAAATGAAACAAATGGAACGGGGAAAATAACCAAGTTTGCAAACTACCAAAAACATTGATAGCTGATGGTGATTGTTATTAATTCTAAAATTTTTAAAACTTTACAACCCAACTAACTTTACATACAACTAAACTACCACAAGTTTAATTCAAAAACTTTAAAATTAAAGTTTCATTAAATTATGAAAGAGAGATTTATGCATTACCACCTTAACAAGATAAATAGTGGAAAAAATGTTTTGAAATAAAATAAGAGGAAAGCCATCTTGAGTTGAGATATTTTTTCCCAGCATTTTATATACACTTGTGGTAAAAAAAAACTAAAGAAATAAAGCTTCTTGGTATTTTGCTTAAACACTATCATTTAAGAAAGATCTTAAAATTATTACTGACGAAGTCTAAATAATTATTCTCTCAAGATATAAAAGATCTTTTGAAAAATATTCTAAATGACTATAAACTGATTGTTAAATTATTACATTGCATTAGATTTATTATCTTTTTTTTACTTTTAGCAATATAAATCATTTTTTTAATGTTCAAAAAAGGTTAAAATACACATGAAATAATTTTATGTGAAACTTCTGGTTCTCAAAACAGCATGATTATAATTATAGTACATAAATAATTAATACTTGGTCATAAGCCAACCTAGCTGTGCTTTATTATTTTGTCTTCTTTGCCAACAAATACAAATAACAAAGTGCATTATCATAAATCTTTATATCCATACTATACATTTCAAATAATACTAACTACTACTGGCTAACTTTGAGTATAAAACCCTACCTCATTGCTATGTCGAGCCAATTCACTAATATAATGAACATATTCATCCCTGATAGATGGTAGATACTGAAGTAGGTCAGACTGAGGACTTGGAGAAGCAGAACTGGCTTGAGGCCAGCGGGATGCTTCATAGTGTTGACTGCGTTTGATGTAGTTAAAAGGGGCCACTTGCATGTCTCCAAATAGTGGAACCATCTCTAATTGCTATAATCATGAAAGTGTTTAGCATTTTTAAGGATAAAGAATCAAAACATTGTAGAAATACTTTACATGTTTTTTATACTGCACTGTAAAACTTTCTTTCAAAACTACAGAAAATCACATCATTTTAATCAGAATTTCTTTCACTCTACTTTCTGCATGTTTTCTGTATGTCTTAAGTTGCTTCCCCAATGTTAATCATTTTTTAACATATTAATGTTAATGCAACAAAAAATGTTAGATCTATCAGAAGTAGGAATATCAATATCTGCAAAATATACAAAAGAAGTAAAATATAAGTGTGCATATTCCTTCCTTGACTATTAATGCATATCCAACATTCACATTATAAAATTTAAAAAAGTGATTTTTACCTTAAATATCTTGTCAATCTTGGCCAAATTGATACGTTTCTTCTGATCCAACTTATTAATGTTACATACTTCCCCATCCATCAAAAACAATCCAAACCCCATTACCTAAATAAATAAAAAACAAAGCTAATGAACTGACTTATACACAATATTCTTAATGACATGCACAAAAACTCATAATATTGTTGTATTTTCAGTTACACTAATTTGCTGAAAGAGTAAATTAAGTAAGTCTGCCATGTAACTGATGGTTTAGCATGATATACTATGAAGTCATACCGAGTTCTGCTAAAACTAATTGAGTCTGTGCTATGAAATAAATGGACAAAGCATAAAGAGAGATATTTAATAAAAAAAATCTTTATTCAACACAACACATATCAACAATGTGTGTATTTTATCTCAAGTACGACATACAGTTACCTTTTACTGGAGCTGCAAGTTAATCAGGCTGGCTATACTACCTCAAGACTTACTTCTAAGCTGACGAAATCACTCAATATGATGTTCCAGAATGACTAAATCCCATGGATCAGTAAGGTCACTTACCCAGAATAACTAGCAATACCCACATGACTGGTCATTCCCATTCAAACATAAGGGAGATTCAAAAAACTCACAATTTAAAAAAAAATAATGTTTACTTTTTTACACAATTCTAAAAATGAGACTGTTCCCAGTCTCAAAATTACAATAAGATACATATAAATTACTGTATAGGGTAAAACAGTAAAAGAACCCAATGAGACTGGAAAACACTCTCATACGCTCTACATTTCAATATATATCACTGTGTCATCCTCAGGAGTATAATGTTTTGCAAAAAAATTATACTTATTTATACCATTATCAGATCACCAATTTACATATCAAAGAATTTCACACCATCTACTAATAACATTTCCAATAGGTCCATCATCCTTATTCAATAATTTAAATTTACCTTTTTTATTTAATTATCTCAATAGATTCATGTATATTCATACTAATTAAATTTCCAGGTTGTGTTAAAGTAACAGTTTTTTCCCATTGAATTATGTGTTTAGTTTCACTAACATGTTCTGCTAAAGGTGAAATAGTAATATTATTGTTTTTGACATGTTCATTCATTCCAAATTTTAAATTTCTTTCAGTTTGTCCTATATATAAACTTTTTCACATACAGATATTTTATATATATATATATATATACACACATACGCCAAATTGTTCCAGGAGATATTATTGGATTTATGGCCAAAAGTATCATAAACAGTGAGGGTATCCAACTAATGAAACAATGCATTCTAATTATTATGATTAATATAGTTTCAACATTATAGTTAATTAGCTACAATTATTATTAAGTATATATATATATATATATATATTTAGTTCTAATCTATGTGGGTAGCTCACTTTGATTAGAAATTTATGTTAATAAATCATAAAAAAGGTTTCTTTAATACTATATTGAAAAAAAGTAAAACAGAGTTCCAGCACTTATGCAGAAATAAAATTTCATTACTTTTCCATGACCATTTTTAGAAACTCAAGGATCATTCCATGCAGATTACACAAGAAGCTGCACTTGGATGTACACATTTTCAAATGTAAATACTATACAAATATTGGTAAATAATGTTTTATATAGTGAAAAGGTAGTAATATTTTTATTACTAATCTAGCAATGTTCAAATGTAACGGAATTATTTGAAAATAAAAAAGTTACTGTTAGTATTTCAGCATTTCTTGTTTGACAGTTTCTGTTCAATTTTTACAGAGAGCCTTCAAAAATTCTTTCTTCTCTCTTTCAGCCTTCCTTAGGGAATTAGCTACTGTTGATCTTTTTATATTTGAGATATTCCAGTTACAATTTAGTTTCTTCAACCTATCTCTTGTCACCTTTGTGTGGCTTCTGCTTCCTGAACTTCTTTTCTAAGCACATTATATAACTCTGTCTAGTTAATCCAACAAAACTAAGCATTTCCATAGTAATGTTTATATTCATGACACCCCCATCATGTGGTCAATGATGACTCTCCTAGCATTAATGGATAAGCTTTTCTGGAATAGCTTATTTATTTACAGAAAAGCCCCTTTCAACACTGCATGTCTATGCGATAAGGAAAGGAGAGTTTTGCAAATTCTCTAAAGCATCTGGAATTGTTTCTTGTCTGATAGGAGATAGAAATATAAAGTATCTAGTTCATCTTGCTCTCTCTGAGACATACAAACTCTTAAATCAGGCAACATCATGAGAAACTATTTGTACTGCCTAAGAATAATGTCACAGTCCCTTTCTTCTATACTACGTGTATTTACCAAAATTTTTTCGATAAAATGAAAACATAATAGCATTAAATGATGCATTTAACCTCACTTCCAATTCCAAGCAGCTCATGTTCCTTACCAAGCTATAAGTTAAGGAGGATTTCTGGATAATTTTCTCAACAGCCTTGAGGAACCGTATGCATTCAAGTCTAAAGCCTAGCAAGTCTTTACTATTAATTTTTGAAGCCCTCTTTAAATCATTAAGGACTTTCTTTGTAACAAAACCAAAAACAATGCAGAATGTTCCTTTAAAATCTTTTTTTGTCTGCCAAATTCATATTTGCAGCATCTTATGGTCCAGTTATGTTTTCCAGTCTTTCTGGAGTGACAAATATTTCTAACAATCCCCTGACAAGACCAGAGAGATATGTATGCAATCATAAAAGACAACATCAGTTTATCATTCTGGAATTCTTTGAGAAAAGGTTCAATTTCTCTATCATCTGAGAGAAAAAAACTGTTTTAGGGGCAAAGAGATGGGAATAAACATTTTTACAAATACTGACATATGACTTTAATTTTGGTGGCTTTTTCTGTGCACCTACATATATTTTGAGATGAGGTAGCAAGGACAGGCACCTTTCCATAACACTGATGTTCTCTAGCCTTCAGTGCTTACAAAACTTTGGAAAATCTTTTAAAAATAGTAAAAATCTGCCAGAGTTTCTTCAAACTTTCAGTCTGCTGCTTTACACTCACCTCTGAAAGCACTGTAAATTGAATATTCCTACTTTAGCTACAATGGATCAATGTGTCCTTTGGATATTCCATTTACAACTTTTTCAATTTGAACTTAAGAATATTAATTGCTCTCAGTAAAGATTTGGTATAAAACATATTACGGAATTAACTTAAATTCTGATCAATCTGAATTGAAATATAACAATGGACATAAAATTTGACTGCGAGATAAAACACTATTTGTATGTAAACTGAGTGGTCACAAGTAAATAGACACCTAATTTTTCGTCATTTAACTGATTTATGCTAACTAATTTGTGTTCA